>NC_083870.1:79599707-79900234 GCF_032452875.1 Bos javanicus
TATAGAATTGTTTGGTGTCTGAATGCTTTCTCCCTTTAAATGTTTGGTATATATTTCAGAGAATATTTTCTGTAGTCAGGCCAATTTTAAAAATGTGTGCACAAAATTAGAAGGCCAGGTAACCAGGCCATAGCCCATGATACTATGAATAAATTAAGTTCACTGTTTAATAACATTAATGCATGCTATGCATGCTAAGTCGCTTCAGTCGTGTCCGACTCTGTGCGACCCTATGGACAGCAGCCCCCAGGCTCCTCTGTCCACGGGATTCTCTAGGCAAGAATACTGGAGTAGGTTGCCATAACATTAAAATAACAGCATATTAAGGCTGATGATTGTTTTCCCACTGAAATATCCCAACCTAAAATCCAAAGGAGGAGTTGATTACATAGCAAAAAAGTCATTTCTCTCTTTAAAATATGAAATGTAAAGCTTTCAATCCCCTTTTTTTTTGGGGGGGGGGAGCGGAATTAGGGGTTGTAAGTCTTTATGAAGTAACTACAAGTAATATGTTTAACATTCAATCCAACAGTCACATACAGATGAGTTAAGGGTAGGGAAACCACTTAGAAGGGGGGGAAAAAAAAGAGAGAGGAGAGAAAAAGCTAATTCACAAAGATGGTGATGGAGAACTATAAAAACAGAAAGATTAGAAAAACAGAGGATTCAGTAGAAGAGGCAAGAAGAGTCTGATAAAACAGAATGACAGGCACAGGAAGTTTGAGACTGGGGAGAAAATTCCAAGAAGTACAGCACAGAGACAGGGCTGGGACCTGTGTCACTGGGTTAGTCAAGCTGCCATTCATTAGAGCCAGTGATTCACAGAATCATCACCCATTGTCTCTATCTCTTTGAAATGCTAATTAACCAAAGTCTAATATTAATAACTAGTCCAAGAAGCACAAGATGACTTTAATGGAAAGCTTAAGGCCAAAATTACAAAAAAAAAAAAAAAAAAACCAGAAAGAAATTTACTTTCAGCCTCCTCTTCTGCTCCTCCCATTTTTCCAGCTCTGGTGCTTTTGTCTTGTTTGGCGTATCTACTGCTTTCTGGCATCTTTCCTGGGTTTGTCTTGCTTTCAGCTGGCTGCTAACATATTCCAGCTAATGTTCTAACTAAAAATCAAAGTATACCCTCAAGTACAGGTATATACAGTTTTATTACACTTCTTTTTATTGAGCTTCACAGATATTGTGCTTTTTAAAAATAGAAGTTTTGTGGCAACTCTGCACTGAGCAAGTCTATCAGCACCATTTTGCCAACAGCATTTGATCTCTTCATGTCTCTGTGTCACACTTTGGTTATTCTGCAGTATTTCAAACTTGCTCGTTATTATTATATTTGTTATGGTGACCTGTGATCAGTGATCTTTACTATCATAACTGGTTTATGGAGTCATGAACCAGGCCCATATAAGACAATAAACATAACAAACATAAGTGTTCTGTCTGACTGCTTCAAAGATCAGCTGTTCTTTGATAACTCTCCCTCTCCACCCTATTCCCAGAGATAGAATAATATTGAAATTAGGCCAACTAATAACCCTACAATGACTTCTAAGTGTTAAAATGGAAGGAAGAGTTAAACATCTCCTACTTTATATCAAAAATTAGAAATGTAAAGTTGAGTGAGGAAGGCATGTTCAAAGTTGACACAGGTAGAAATCTAGGCCTCCTTTACCAGTTACCCAAGTTGCGAATGCAAAGGAAAAGTTTTTGAAGGATATTAAAAGTGCTGCTCCAGTGAACACACAAATGACAAAAAAGTTAAACAGTCTT
Organism: Bos javanicus; assembly: GCF_032452875.1. NCBI lineage: Eukaryota > Metazoa > Chordata > Mammalia > Artiodactyla > Bovidae > Bos > Bos javanicus. The sequence continues at coordinate 79,601,487 of NC_083870.1, forward strand.
ATTGCTGATATGGATGAAGTTTCAGTGGTCTGGATAGAGGATCTAACCAACTACAACATTCCCTTTAAGTCAAAGTTTAATCCAGAGCAAGGCCCTAACTCTCTTCGACGCTATGCAGGCTAAGAGCAGTGAGGAAGCTGCAGAAGAATAGTTTGAAGTTAGCAGAGTCAGGCTCATGAAGTTTAAGAAAAAAAGCTGTCTGCGTAACATAAAAGTTCAGGGTAAACAGCAAGTGCTGTTGTAGAAGCTGCAACAAATTATCCAGAAGATCTAGCTAAGATAATCAATGAAGGTGGTTATACTAAACAACAGACTTTCAGTGTAGACAAAACAGCCTTGTAGTGGAAGAAGATGCCATCAGGACTTCTCATAGTTAGAGAGGAGAAGTCAATACCGGGCAGCAAAGCTTCAAAGAACAGTCTGACTCTCTCGTTAGGGGCTAATGCAGCTGGTGACATTAGGTTGAAGCCAATGATCATTTAACATTTCAAAAATCTTAAAGCCCTTAAGAGTTATGCTAAATCAACTATGCTTGTGATCTGTAAGTGGAACAACAAAGCCTAGATGACAGCACATCTGTGTACATGATTTATTGACTATTTTAAGCCTACTGTTGAGACTTACTGATCAGAAAAAAAAAAGATTCCTTTCAAAATATTACTGCTCATTGACAATGTACCTGGTCTCCCAAAAGATCTGATGGAGATGTGCAAAAAGATTAATGTTGTTTTCATGCCTACAAACATAACACCCATTCTGTAGTCCACGTATCAAAGAATAATTTTGACTTCCAAGTCTTATTATTTAAGAAAGATTTTGTAAAGCTATAGCTACACAAAATAGTGATTCCTCTGATGGATAAGGACAGTCAATTGAAAAGCTTCTGGAAAGGACTCATCATTCTAGATGCCACTAAAATGTCATGATTCATGGATGACTTTGAAAGTTTCAAGACTTCAGTAGAAGTAACTGAGAACATGGAGGAAATAGCAAGAGAACTAGAAGTGGAGCCTGAAGATGTACTAAACTGCTACTATCTCATGATTAAAACTTGAACAGATGAGGAGTTGAGTCTTACGGATGCGCAAAGAAAGTGGTTTCTTGAGATTGAATCTACTCCTGGTAAAAATGCAGTGAAGACTGTTGAAATGACAACAAATGATTTAGAATATTACATAAATTTAATTAATCAAGCAACCACAGGGCCTTGAGGATTGAATACAATTTTGAAAAAATTCGGCTGTGGATAAAATGCTACCAAAAAATTGCATGATACCCAGCAATCACTTCTTGGAAGGAAGAGTCAATTGATGTGGCAAACTTCGAATTCTTACCTTGAGAAATTGCTACAGCCACCCCAACATTCAGTCATCATCCTGATCAGTCAGCAGCCACAACATTGAGGCAGGACTCTCTACCAGTAAAAAGATTATGACTTGCTGAAGGCTCAGGTGATGGTTAGCATTTGCAGCAATAAAGTATTTCTAATAAGGTATATATATTGTTTTCAGACAAAATACTATTGAATACTTAAATAGATTACAGGATAGTGTAAACATAACTTTTATATGCACTGAAAAACCAAAAAAAAATTTTTTGACGACCTTTATTGCCATATTTGCTTTGTTATGGTGGTCTGGAACCCAGCCAGCAATATCGCCAAGGTATGACTATACACTACTTTTCAGAGGCATGTATATTTTAAAAGAAGAAATCTTTTTAATTCATTCAATAAACAGGAGAATTGTATGCATTAGTCCTGGGAGTCAGTGGTGAATAGGCATTATCCTGTTAGAGCTAAGTGCAGCTCTCCAAGAAGCCAGTGAGCCATAAGAAAGGATGAACAAGAAGAGCCCGGGTCAGGGACTGGGTGGCAGACCCAATGGAAAGCAAGATGGTCTGGTGGGCACAGAGAGAGTGGGAGCAAAGCGTTCACTGCTTCACTCTGTCCACACTGCCTTGGAGGATAACTTCTCCCAGAGAGCCCTCACTTCATGCTTTTGCTAAAATTTTTAGTTGCATAGTACTGAGATTAAAGTGACATTTGATAATAGAAGGTTCAATTATTTTTGGACAGCCACCACCATCTTAGGTTGAAACACCCATTTTATTTTTTGCTTTGTAATTAAAACACAGTGTGTGCAGAAAACAGAAATAAGGAAAGGGGAGAAGAAAGGGAGGAGCGAAGGCATAAAGGGAAATGGATTGCTTATTAAGAACTGAATAATGATACCATGACATAGCAACTCTGTTTTAGAAGCCTACCCTGAGTGGAATTGAGAGCCTATTTGCACATGGCAAGATTAAGGTATGCCATCTTGCCCTTATGAAATTATTTTAACTGTACCCACCATCAAAGAAAATTAGATCATATCTAAAGATTTTCACCAGTTCAGTATCTTAAAGAATATTTTACAGTTTATTATTCAAAGAGGGTACATTTTACATATGTCTTCACACAAACCTGAGATGAAAAAAAAAACAAAACAAACATAAACTGTAGTGTCTCAGGATTATAATTTGAAATATTCATGTCTCTCAAGAAAGTCATAATTACTGTGAGCAGCGTTATCTTTACCACTTCATTATGCTGCCAACACTGCAACACTGTAGAGAATGTCTTAGAAGAGATGATTAAATATTGACATTAGTAATAATATGTGCAAAGCACTTTATAATGTATGACTTCAATTCTTAGAACAGTTTTATGAAGTGGGCACCATTTTATCTTCGTTTTTGCTGAGGATGAAACAATATGTAATAAAATTGCTCAAGGTAATAAAGCCTGTTGGTAGTATGGTGATGGTTTATATTCAGATCTGGTTGTCTCAGCCCTGGGCCAGGGCTAATTCTATCTAATCATTTTATCATCCACATCAATATATTTCTAACTCTGTTCAATGGATGCCCAGGCTTTAAAGGAGCCATTTCTGGGGCCATCACAGAGGGATGGAAAGTTGAGGGAACGAGAGGGTCATAGTCTTCTCATATGCAAACCAAGCAGCTCTGCTTAAATGTGCTTTTAAAAGTTTGAGTCTAGATTATAATTTAACTTGAAGAACTATTTCTACTGCTAATAGGAAAAAATACTTTGAGAACCATCGATGTAGATTTTTTTAACTTGACTTTTTTCCATGATAAGCTTGAATTATTAAAGAGCACTGAGCACCAGAACCATATGGGGTTCATCAAGAACTAAAGAGAAAGGAAAAACACAATCCCACCTCCGCATTAATAGAAAATGAATCTTACAGGCAGCTGATCAATAATTAAAAATGAAAACAAGTCTTCTCTAATTTACTTGCAGGCTGAGCCCAATTCTGGAATAACAGGCAAACAGCCAAATGCACACACATAAAAGTAAATATGTGGGTCACTGAGATATTTTATATTTCTTCTACATTATCAATTCCAAAATTTTTTCAATTAAAAAAATGTGAATTGGTTTTTTGTTTTCGGCATACTGCACCAAATTTTTACCAATGGGATATAGCGTTTCTCATGGCTAAACCATACATATTGATTATGAATCACTTTCCTTCGACTATGTTTCCTGTCCCATTCCCCTTTCCATTGTCCTTCTTTGTAAAGGAATACCAAAAAAAAAGAAGTGGTAATAATTCCTATCTCATTAATCTGTGCCAAAAGAGTGTTATGTCCTCATCCATGATTCTCTAATCAACTATTTCAATCTACTTATTTTAAATATCTGAAAATACAGTATTTGCCATCAGAAGCCCAGATTTAAATACTAATTTTATCACTGCACTTGACTGTGTCACTTAATATCTCTGAATTTAATTCTTAAATTAGGGTTAATAATTTCTGATGAAAAATAAAAATGGGATACCAGTTGAAAATACATTTGCATATCTAGCAAACATAACTTATCATTATTATCACTAGGTGAGAAATTTAAAACTGGTCATTTTAAAGTTAAGATTATAAAATAAAATATAAATTTAATAGTCAAAATAGTTCATGATTTTATGTCTAGATGTAAGGAAATGATTTCATTATGTTATGATGATAGTTAACAAGAAATTTTGTCCACAGAGCTATTATAGTTGCAAGTCTTATAATTATCTGGAAAAGTAAAATTACCATTCATAAATATTGTATATAAATAGATATTGAGATTGTTATAGTTTAAGAAAGAAGAATCAACAGACTCTTCATCTTCCATCTTCTAATCTAAAACATTAAACAATGGTAACATGGAAAAATATTTGCTCTAAAATATGTGTAATGTAAATCATATTTATCTAAAAATGTTTCCAGGCACTCTCTTGTTTAAAATTACATTCTACCAGCTTACAGCAATCTTCCTATATAATTATACAGCTTCAAATTTCACTGGCTTATAATACTAATAGAGTGTGTGTGTGTTAGTCACTCAGTCGTGTCTGACTCTACGACCCCATGAACTATACTCCTCCAGGCTCCTCTATCCATGGGATTCTCTAGGAAAGAATACTGGAGTGGGTTGTCATGCCCTTCTCCAGGGGATCTTCCTGACAAAGTGATCAAACCTGGGTGGCCTGCATTGCAGCAGATTGTTTTACCAAGAGTCTGAACCACCAGGGAAGCCCACTAAAGAAGTACACAAAGATAACAGGTAAAATAATGGTCACAAATTTAAATATGCATTTTCACAGTAACACTTGGCCACAAACTGATAGCATTACTCAAAGCAAATCTTGGTTTGCAGTTGGGGAAAAGAAAAAGCAAGCTGATTCAGCCATGTCTTGTATAGTAGTCCTTTACAGGCATATGTTATAGCATTACCAGATGAAATGCACACTTCCCTCACGAGGCCATTTGCCCAGCTCATTTTCTTGGTTACTTTGCTGAAGTAAAAAAAGCACAGATTTGTGTTAAGAGCATATACTCTAGTCTATTTTTCTTTGTGGCCAAAGTCTGAGATGCTGCTTGTAGAAACTGGAAAGCAATATCTGGCAATAAGAATAATAGCAAATACTTTTCAGAGTATACACTACATGCCAGAACCATGTTGAATGCTTCATAAGAGTATCAATAATAGCAAAGAAATAGTAGTTTTATATGCTAGCCTGGATCCTCAGAGCCTTTTATATATTAACAGGTGGAATTCTCACAATTATTAACCCTATTTTAAAGACCGGGAAACAAAGACATAGAAAAGTAAGTACCCTTTCCTTGGTGTCAGAGCTGACAGGTCCGGGATATATATCCAAATTTCCAGACTCCAAAGCCTGAGGGCTTAATCTAAGCCATCCTATAGACCTCACCTAATCAGGGTGGGAAGATAGAGGACATGAGACACAGTGTTATCTAGATCTAGAAAGGAGTCATTGACATGATCAAGTCCAAGCTCTATTTCTGACTGAGACTGATTATTTACCCAAGGCCCAAAGTCAGGTATGTCAAAGCAGGAAGTATAACCCTGAATTCTTATCACCTTCATGATCCTTTCCAACATACAAGTTAAACTCTTGAGAAAAAAACAAAACAAAACCTGTCATTGATACTTCAAGGGCATCTCCTAAGTTTGTATAAGTAAAAAACTAAACTTGCATTCACACCTTTATCTTATAAAACAATACCAACCAAATGCTTTTGATACTTAAAATTCTTTCTCAAGAGTTGTAACCCTGACTAAGAAGAATGAAAACAATAAAACATCAATCAGAAAAAAAGGACATCAGTGTTTATATTCTAAAACATATATATTTGACAAGATTCTTCAAAACTAACACTAAGAGTGAAATTGCTAATCTAAATCTATTTTCCATCCTAAGCTTGACATTTAATTTCCCAGCACTGACAATGAAATAAAAGCATAAAACCTCTATTGTTGGTAAAGATCTAAGTGTTTACTGTACCTAAGAAGATAGGCTAAATTACTACCTAGATTTGCAAACACAGAATAACAGTTTGGTAACTAATTAGTTGTGAAATGGGGGAGAGAATGACGAGTTTAAAACATGCAGCTTGGGAGATTTAGAGGGTGGTGATGCCATAAACAAAATTAGGAAACTCATGATAGCATCAGTCTGGAAAGAAATTAGTTCAGCTACAAGCCTGTTAAATTTATAGTGTGATAAATTTAATTGACATATAAGATAGTAGGAATGAAGGATAGAAAGGTATTCAGTTCAGTTCAGTAACTCAGTCGTGTCTGACTCTTTGCCACCCCACGAACGACAACACACCAGGCCTCCCCGTCTATCACCAACTCCCAGAGTTTACTCAAACTCATGTCCATTGAGTCGGTAATGCCATCTCATCCTGTGTCGTCCCCTTCTCCTCCTGCCTTCAATCTCTCCCAGCATCAGAGTCTTTTCAAATGAGTCAGCTCTTCACATCAGGTAGCCAAAGTATTGGAGTTTCACCTTCAGCATCAGTCCTTCCAATGAACATTCAGGACTGATTTCCTTTGGGATGGACTGGTTGGATCTCCTTGTAGTCCAATGGACTCTCAAGAGTCTTCTTCAACACCACAGTTAGAAAGAATCAATTCTTTGGCACTCAGCCTTCTTTATAGTCCAACTCTCATATCCATACATGACTACTGGAAAAACCATAGCTTTGACTAGACAAACCATTGTCTCTGCTTTTTAACATGCTGTCTAGGTTGGTCATAGCTTTTCTTCCAAGGAGTATGAGTCTTTTAATTTCATGGCTGTAGTCACTCACTATCTGCAGTGATTTTGGAATCAAAGAAAATAAAGTCTCTCACTATTTCCATTGTTTCCCCATCTATTTGCCGCAAAATGATGGGACCGGATGCCATGTCTTAGTTTTCTAAATGTTGAGCTTTAAGCCAACTTTTTCCCTCTACTCTTTCACTTTCATCAAGAGGTTTTGTAGTTCTTCACTTTTTGCCATAAGGGTGGTGTCATCGGCATATCTGAGGTTACTGATATATCTCCCAGCAATCTTGATTCCAGCTTGTGCTTCATCCAGCCTGGCATTTCATATGATGTACTCTGCATATAAGTTAAATAAGCAGGGTGACAATATACAGCCTTGACATACTCCTTTCCTGATTTGGAACCAGTCTGTTGTTCCATGTCAGGTTCTAACTGTTGCTTCTTGACCTGCATACAGATTTCTCAGGAGACAGGTCAGGTGGTTGGGTATTCCCATCTCTTGAAGAATTTTCCACAGTTTGTTGTGATACACAGTCAAAGGCTTTGGCGTAGTCAATTAAGCAAAAGTAGATGTTTTTCTGGAACTCTCTTGCCTTTTCTATAATCCAGCGGATGTTGGCAATTTAATCTCTGGTTCGTCTGCCTTTTCTAAATCCATCTTGAACATCTGGAAATTCATGGTTCACATACTATTGAAGCCTGACTTGGAGAATTTTAAGCATTACTTTCCTAGCATGTAAGATGAGTGCAACTGTGCAGTAGTTTAAACAATCTTTGGCATTGCTTTTCTTTGGGATTGGAATGAAAATTGACCTTTTCCAGTCCTGTGGCCACTGCTGAGTTTTCCAGATTTGCTGGCATATTGAGTGCAGCACTTTCACAGCATCATCTTTTAAGATTTGAAATACCTCAACTGGAATTCCATCACCTTCACTAGCTTTGTTCATAGCAATGCTTCCTAAGTCCCACTTGATTTCACATTTGAGGATGTCTGGCTCTAAGTGAGTGATCACACCATCATGGTTATCTGGATCATGAAGATCTTTTTTGTATAGTTCTTCATGTATTCTTGCCACCTCTTCTTAAAATCTACTGCTTCTGTTAGGTCCATACCATTTCTGTCTTTTATTGCTCCCATCTTTGCATGAAATGTTCCCTTGGTATCTCTAATTTTCTTGAAGAGATCTATAGTCTTTCCCATTCTATTGTTTTCCTCTATTTCTTTGCACTGATCACTGAGGAAGGGTTTCTTATCTCTCCTTGCTATTCTTTGGAACTCTGCATTCAAATGGCTATATCTTTCCTTTTCTCCTTTATCTTTAGCTTCTCTTCTTTCTCAGCTATCTGTAAGGTCTCCTCAGACAACCATTTTGCCTTCCTGAATTTCTTTTTCTTGGGGATGATCTCAATCACTGCCTCCTGTACAATGTCATGAACCTCCATCCATAGTTCTTCAGGCACTTTGTCTATCAGATCTAATCCCTTGAATCCATTTGTCACTTCCACTGTATAATCATAAGGGATTTTATTTAGGTCATACCTGAATGGTCTAGTGGTTTTCCCTACTTTCTTCAATTTAAATCTGAATTTGGCAATAAGGAGTTAATGATCTGAACCACAGCCAGCTCCCAGACTTTTTTTTTTTTTTTTTTTTGCTGACTGTATAGAGCTTCTCCATCTTTGTCTGCAAAGAATATAATCAATCTGATTTCTGTATTGACCATCTGGTGATTTCCATGTGTGGAGTCTTCTCTTGTGTTGTTGGAAGGACATCTTTTTTTGGTTTACTTCTAGAAGGTCTTGTAGGTCTTCATAGAATCATTCAACTTCAGCTTCTTCAGCATTACTGTCAGGGCATAGACTTGGATTACTTCCTTTTTTTTTTTTCTTTCCCTGAATTTCATTACTTACATTTCAGCTCTGTACAGTTGTTTTCTTTGAAAATATCTACCTCTAAAAAAAATCCTAGATTTCTACTATATGTGGTACTCCAAATTGATTATAATGCCCCTGAAGAAATCAAAATATTAGCTTTTTGGCATTGTTTCAAACTTTTACTTCTTTTTATTCATTGCTACAGAGGGTTTTTTTCTGTAGTACTTTTATATTAACACAGCTTTCTTATAATTTTTTTTTTGTTTTTCAGGCATTACTTCTAGCCTTCCTTAAAGTTCCCTAGTTCTCTTAATATTCTCTCAAAGTCTATGTTTTTAAACTTGGTGAGTCTCAATATGTCCTTGAACCAAATCTGAAATGTTACCACATTACATTCACTGGACTTGTAACAGAAAGAACAAAGGTTAGTATTGGACACCTGAAATGCTAGTTGAGAGGCTATATAAATATTTGAAAGTTAATAAAGCCATAAATCTTAACTCTGTCATACACATGGTCTTCAAAGTGGGAAATGAAAGGCATTTTATTGAGATGTATATATATATATATATATATATATGTGTGCATTTGCATTAAATATTTTAAAATATGCCTCCTTAGGATATACACATAATACTTTAATCCAGTATTTCATATTTATAATTATAATATGTATCTTACATAAATACATATATACTAACTTGACTGAATTTTTTATACTACAGCATGCAGTAAAATAAGTAAATAATAATATCCCTGTAGAAGATATTAATATGCTCAATCTCACATTCTTCATTTATCAAGAAATACATCAAACTTACTTATATAGCAATAGTTTATTATTTCATAATATAAAACAGAAAACATTACAATTTATTCATATATCCATCCATTTACTGATACAAAAAGCATTTACTAAAAATCTGTCTTCTTACCAGGAAAATTATATACTTATACACAATTTTAGCATTTGGAGGTCTAGAAAATTCCTTGTACACATTAAATGCCCAGTAAATTTTGCTGAATATATGAATTGACCTACTTTGGCATAGCTTCCCTAGAAAGAAACTGGCACAACTGATTTAAAGTCTTGGATACAGATGCTAGCTTAATGCAAGACCTTTCCAAGTGTTAAAATTAGTCAGCAGCAGAACAGCTTCCTTGGATAGGGAGCCTCCCATCTTTGAAAATGTTCACACAGAGCCTGGTGACCAGCTGCCAGAGAAGTGATGCAGGTTGAAAGGCTACCTGATTGGGTAAGGAGTAAGTGAGGCAGTCTCTGAAACATTTTCAACTCCAAGATGTATTGAGGTTAGACTGAATAATTTTTAGAGACATTCTGAAAATGGCTTGGTAAAAGATCAAACTGAATACTGTTCAAAGTAGAGTTTTTCTATCATTTGTACCTATCAATGATTATTTTTCTATCCTGTAGCGTGCTTGCAAGAGGGCATCAGAGGGCAGACACACTGAAACCATACTCAGAGAAAACTAGTCAATCGAATCACACTAGACCACAGCCTTGTCTAACTCAATGAAACTAAGCCATGCCCATGGAGCAATCCAAGATGGGCGGGTCATGATGGAGAGATCTGACAGAATGTGGTCCACTGGAGAAGGGAATGGCAAACCACTTCAGTATTCTTGCCTTGAGAACCCCATGAACAGTATGAAAAGGCAAAATGATAGGATACTGAAAGAGGAACTCCCCAGGTCAGTAGGTGCCCAATATGCTACTGGAGATCAGTGGAGAAATAACTCCATAAAGAATGAAGGGATGGAGCCAAAGCAAAAACAATACCCAGCTGTGGATGTGACTGGTGATAGAAGCAAGGTCCGATGCTGTAAAGAGCAATATTGCATAGGAACCTGGAATGTCAGGTCCATGAATCAAGGCAAATTGGAAGTGGTCAAACAAGACATGGCAAGAGTGAATGTCGACATTCTAGGAATCAGCGAACTAAAATGGACTGGAATGGGTGAATTTAATTCAGATGACTATTATATCTACTACTGCAGGCAGGAATCCCTCAGAAGAAATGGAGTAGCCATCATGGTCAACAAAAGAGTCCGAAATGCAGTACTTGGATGCAATCTCAAAAATGACAGAATGATCTCTGTTCGTTTCCAAGGCAAACCATTCAATATCACAGTAATTCAAGTCTTTGCCTCAACCAGTAATGCTGAAGAAGCTGAAGTTGAACAGTTCTATGAAGACCTACAAGACCTTTTAGAATTAACACCCAAAAAAGACGTCTTTTTCATTATAGGGGACTGGAATGCAAAAGCAGGAAGTCAAGAAACACCTGGAGTAACAGGCAAATTTGGCCGTGGAATACGGAATGAAGCAGGGCAAAGACTAATAGAGTTTTGCCAAGAAAATGCACTGGTCATAACAAACACCCTCTTCCAACAACACAAGAAAAGACTCTATACATGGACATCACCAGATGGTCAACACTGAAATCAGACTGATTATATTCTTTGCAGCCAGAGATGGAGAAGCTCTATACAGTCAGCAAAAACAAGACCAGGAGCTGACTGTGGCTCAGACCATGAACTCCTTATTGCCAAACTCAGACTTAAATTGAAGAAAGTAGGGAAAACCACTAGACCATTCAGGTATGACCTAAATAAAATCCCTTATGATTATACAGTAGAAATGAGAAATAGATCTGATAGATAGAGTGCCTGATGAACTATGGAATGAGGTTTGTGACATTGTTCAGGAGACAAGGATCAAGACCATCCCCATGGAAAAGAAATGCAAAAAAAAGCAAAATGGCTGTCTGCGGAGGCCTTACAAATAGCTGTGAAAAGAAGAGAAGCGAAAAGCAAAGGAGAAAAGGAAAGATACAAGCATCTGAATGCAGAGTTCCAAAGAATAGCAAGAAGAGATAAGAAAGCCTTCTTCAGCCATCAATGCAAAGAAATAGAGGAAAACAACAGAATGGGAAAGACTAGAGATCTCTTCAAGAAAATTAGAGATACCAAGGGAAAATTTCATGCAAAGATGGGCTCGATAAAGGACAGAAATGGTATGGACCTAACAGAAGCAGAAAATATCAAGAAGAGATGGCAATAATACACAGAAGAACTTTACAAAAAAGATCTTCACGACCTAGATAATCACAATGGTGTGATCACTGACCTAGAGCCCGACATCCTGGAATGTGAAGTCAAGTGGGCCTTAGAAAGCATCACTACAAACAAAGCTAGTGGAGGTGATGGAATTCCAGTTGAGCTCTTTCAAATCCTGAAAGATGATGCTGTGGAAGTGCTGCACTCAATATGCCAGCAAATTTGGAAAACTCAGCAGTGGCCACAGGACTGGAAAAGGTCAGTTTTCATTCCAATCCCAAAGAAAGGCAATGCCAAAGAATGCTCGAACTACTGCACAATTGCACTCATCTCACACGCTAGTAAAGTAATGCTCAAAATTCTCCAAGCCAGGCTTCAGCAATATGTGAACTGTGAACTTCCTGATGTTCAAGCTGGTTTTAGAAAAGGCAGAGGAACCAGAGATCAAATTGCCAACATCTGCTGGATCATGGAAAAAGCAAGAGAGTTCCAGAAAAACATCTATTTCTGCTTTATTGACTACGCCAAAGCCTTTGACTGTGTGGATCACAATAAACTGTGGAAAATTCTGAAAGAGATGGGAATACCAGACCACCTGACCAGACCACAAATTTCTTGAGAAATTTGTATGCAGGCCAGGAAGCAAAAGTTAGAACTGGACATGGAACAACAGACTGGTTCCAATTAGGAAAAGGAGTATGTCAAGGCTGTATATTGTCACCCTGCTTATTTAACTTATATGCAGAGTACATCATGAGAAACGCTGGACTGGAAGAAGCACAAGCTGGAATCAAAATTGCTGGGAGAAATATCAAGAACCTAAGATATGCAGATGACACCACCCTTATGGCAGAAAGTGAAGAGGAACTACAAAACCTCTTGATGAAAGAGAAAGTGGAGAGTGAAAAAGTTGGCTTAAAGCTCAACATTCAGAAAACGAAGATCATGGCATCCGGTCCCATCACTTCATGGGAAATAGATGGGGAAACAGTGGAAACAGTGTCAGACTTTATTTTTGGGGGCTCCAAAATTACTGCAGATGGTGACTGCAGCCATGAAATTAAAAGACACTTACTCCTTGGAAGGAAAGTTATGACCAACCTAGATAGCATGTTCAAAAGCAGAGACATTATTTTGCCAAAAAAGGTTTGTCTAGTCAAGGCTATGGTTTTTCCTGTGGTCATGTGTGGATATGAGAGTTGGACTGTGAAGAAGGCTGAGCGCTGAAGAATTGATGCTTTTGAACTGTGGTGCTGGAGAAGACTCTTGGAGTCCCTTGGACTGCAAGGAGATCCAACCAGTCCATTCTGAAGGAGATCAGCCCTGGGATTTCTTTGGAAGGAATGATGCTAAAGCTGAAACTCCAGTACTTTGGCCACCTCATGCACAGAGTTGACTCATTGGAAAAGACTCTGATGCTGAGAGGGGTTGGAGACAGGAGGCGAAGGGGATCACAGAGGATGAGATAGCTGGATGGCATCACCGACTCGATGGACGTGAGTCTGGGTGAACTGCGGGAGTTGGTGATGGACAGGGAGGCCTGGCGTGCTGCGATTCATGGGGTTGCAAAGAGCTGGACACGACTGAGCGACTGAATTGAACTGAACTGAGTGTGCTTTGTAAGGACAAGCGACTCTATTCCCTCATGCATGGGGAATCTCCTAGAATGGAGAACCAAAGAGCCAAGAGGCAGACAGACAGAAGCACAAGCACGAATGAGGAAGCAGCCCAAGAGCTAAAAAACTAAACTCAGGCTGAAATAACTCACAGAAGTAATGATCTAAATACATATAACTGAAATCTTCCTCAATACAAGAGTTTTTGCCTTTATTTTACCAGATTTCTTCCAGAGGTCAACTGTCCAGGTAAACAAACATAACATCTATTTTTGAAGTACTAAGATAAGAGACAGGCTTTCTAGGTGGCTCAGCAGTAAAGAATCAGTATGCCAAGGCATGAGATGCAGGTTCAATTCCTGGGTCAGAAAGATCCCCTGGAAAAGGAAATGGCTACCCACTCCAGTATTCTTGCCTGGGAAATCCCATGGACAGAGAAACCTGGCAGGCTTCCATGGGGTTGCAGAAGAGTCAGACACAATTTAGTGACTAAACAACAACAACATTATAAGAAACAAAACAGTAATGCAGGTCAGAAGACTAATCTGAACACTGCCCTAATTAGCCCTCTTCACATCCATCTTTTATTCCTAAGACTTTATCTCTTAAGCATCATTATTGCATTTATACTCTACCTCTTTATTCTTTTACCACATAACGAGTAATTCTTTTAATGTTCGTTCAGGCTTCTGTGTTTCTTTTCTCTCGCAGGTGGTTTACATGTAATTTAAAGATAAAGACTTTGTCTTGCAATTGTCTTTCCCAGAAATTAATGGAATGTTAATGTTAACCATTTTCTCCACGTGGAATTCCCACTCCCTTTCCTCAGGTGTCTGAACTTTCATTACTACAGGGCCAGTTATTGCGCAGAGTCTTTCATGGGTTCTATTGCCCTTAGTAACAATTTCCTTCTCTGAGTTTTTATCGTGTTTACTGTCTTCACACTAATTGGAACTGAGCATATGTCACCTTGTCCTTGGCAACACTTCTGCTGTCTGAGTAAGAAACAGGATCCTTCCCCTGGAAAGAAAGCATGCCCACAATGTGAGCCCATGATAAGCTTATTTGTCCTTCTCAGTACATTGGAACCTTTGAGAAACCCCCAAACACTGCTCATGATCCAGTGAGAAGGCCAAAAGGTTTAACAGGATGAAGGTGCTATCCTGGCACCATGCAGCCTAATCACAGCTAATTGAAGTATAGCTGTAGTGCCGCAATGGCACCCCACTCCAGTACTTTTGCCTGGAGAATCCCATGGATGGAGGAGCCTGGTGGGCTGCAGTCCATGGGGTCGATAAGAGTCGGACACGACTGAGTGACTTCACTTTCACTTTTCACTTTCATGCATTGGGGAAGGAAATGGCAACCCACTCCAGTGTTCTTGCCTGGAGAATCCCAGGGACGGGGAAGCCTGGTGGGCTGTCGTCTATGGGATCGCACAGAGTCGGACATGACTGAAGCGACTTAGCAGCAGCAACAGTAGTGACTAAATTTAGTTCCACCACGATGATAAACCTAATCATGTAGGCCTAGGCCTAGAAGGACAAAAAGAGTCAGTAGGACCTTAAACAAAATCAGTTCGAGATTATTGAGAGCTCTCCAAGGTACCAAAGGACTAGAGCCACTCAGGCTACCCACCCAATGCTAAGAGTCCCGTTTCTCTGTGTTCTTTAGGTGATAGTGTTTACTTACTTATTTACTTGCTTACTTACATACTCATTTTTTATGTGACTTACACTATAATCCCTGGGTGGGGAAAATCCCCTGGAGAACAGAATGGCTACTTACTCCAGTATACTTGCTTGGACATTTCCACAGACAGAGGAGTCTGGCAGGTTCCAGTCCATGGGGTCACAAAGAGTCAGACACAACTGAGCAACTAACACTTTCACTTTCCATGATTACAATGTCAGACACCTGCCCTAATCTGAATCCTACTATATCTAGCAAAATGTTACATTGCATCTATTATCCTGACTTTATTATATGTTCTTGCAACTAGCCCAGCTAGCTGTACTACTGAACAGCAGTGAAATTTCCAGACCAAATTTCCAACAGGCATTTAAAATATACATATGTCTAGTCTCCCCAATACTAATGAAAATTCTTGAAAGAGAAATTGTGCCTCAGTGTATCAATGAATATTTTGAAAATGGCTTAAATTTCACTTAAATATCCATCAGTCTTTTCAACAAACAGAGCTGAGAAAACTAGATATTCACATGTAAAAGAATGAAGCTGGACATTTACCTTACACTATACAAAAAAAAAAAAAAATCAACTTAAAGTGAATCAAAACCTAAACATAAGAGCTATGATTGCAAAACTCCTAGAAGAAAACACAGGTGAATGTTTTATGACTTCAGATTCGGTAACATTTTCTTAGCTATGACACCAAAGGCACAGGCAAAAAAAGTAAAATTAAACTATATCAGAAAGTGAAACGTTTGTGCATCAAAGTGCACACTCAACAGAGTGGAAAGGCAGCCTTCAAAATGGGAGAAAATATTTGCAAATCCTATCAGATTTGGAATTAATATACACAATATATTAACATAAAGTGTTCAACAACAACAAAAACAATTCAACTTAAAAAATGGGTAAAGGACTTGAAAGACATTTCTCCAAAAAAGACATACAAATGGCCAAAAAAAAAAAAAACCAAATGAAATGATGTTCAGTGTCACTATTAAGTAAATGCAAATCAAATTTGCATTGCAGTATCTACAGTGAGATATTAGATACATCCTATACTCAGTAGGACACTCACTGTCAAAAAAAGACTGAGAAAATAACAAAGGTTGGCAAGGATGTAGGAAAAAATGGAACACTTGTACACTGTTGGTGGGAATGTAAAATGGTGCAGCCTTTAGAGAAAACAGTATGAGGGCCATTCAAAGGATGTAAAATAGAATTATTATAAAATACAATAATTCTACTTCTGAGCATAAACCCCCAAAATTGATATCAGGGTCTCAAAGAGATATATGCACACCCATGTTCACAGCAGTGCTCTTCACATCAGCTAGTCAGTGAAAGCATGAGACCAAAAGGTCCATAGGTAATGAACAGATAAAATGTAATGGTTTCCAAAGGTTAGAAGGAAGGGAGAGCAGGGAGTTGTTGTTTAATGGGTATAAAGTTTTAGTTTTGCAAAATGAGAGTCCTGGAAATTGGTTACAAAACAAAATGAATGTACTTAACACTGTGCTGCAATTCATGGGATCGCAAAGAGTCGGACATGACTGAGCGACTGATCTGATCTGATCTGAAGATGGTAAATTCTGGTATGTGTATTTCACCACAGCTAATTTTTAAAAATTGTATCAGTAAAGAGCAATTAGTAAAATGAAGACAATTCTCTCAAAGATTTGGAAATCCAAGATGCAAAGCATCATCCTACTAGTATTAGGGCCTTAAGTATGGGTTATTATTAGATACTAGAGCCCAGTGGCACCTCTGAACAAAGAGCAGCCTCTGCACTGGGTAACACTGTGATTTGCCTTTGGTTCTGCCTATTTCAAAGAATGTCAAACTGAATCATCATTTCAAAGTATGTCAAACTGAATCATCTTAATTAAACACTTGTGTAAACAAACATCCATCCAGTGCCAACTCTAGGTCAAGCATAGCGCTGAGGGAGTTAGAGTGTGTAGTTCAATTCTGGGAAAGTAATATTTGATTTTTGGAATTCTGCAGCTGACTTCCAAATCAATCATCACATAGTTAAGTAGTTTAGAACACAGACCCGGACCTGCCTATGTAGGTTTGAATTCTGGCTCTGCCGCTTGCTAACAGTGGTCATTTTGCTTTTTTGCCTCAGTTTCCTCATCCTTAAAATGGGGATACTAATAATACCTTTTTCATAAAGTTACTATAAAGATTAAATGATTTAATATTCTTGAAGCTGTGACAGCACTGCTGGGCATGTATTAAGAGCTATGTAAGTATTCACCAAACAAATTCACAAACATGTGCTGAGCACCTAACTAAATACAAAAGTTTTGTTCAAGTTTGTTAGAAACTTGAACATTGCTTGAACTGTGCCCTAGAACCTACTACTTAACAGTGAAAGGGGAATTCCTGCTGCTGCTGCTAAGTCACTTCAGTCGTGTGCGACTCTGTGTGACCCCACAGACGTCAGCCCACCAGGCTCTCCTGCCCCTGGGATTCTCCAGGCAAGAACACTGGAATGGGCTGCCATTTCCTTCTCCAATGCATGAAAGTGAAAAAGTGAAAGTAAAGTCGCTCAGTCATGTCCGACTCTTAGCGACCCCATGGACTGCAGCCCACCAGGCTCCTCCATCCATGGGATTTTCCAGGCAAGAGTGCTGGAGTGGGGTGCCATTGCCTTCTCCAGGGGAATTCCTAGTTGTGGGCTATTTAAAGAAAATGTTTGAGTCTTTGAAAATATCCCCTCCATCTGTGATGACTGAGAACAGCGTGTTTAACGCGAAGCAAGTGTGACGACTGCTAAGTTTTCTTGTACTGGCCTCACAGTGTAGCTCCTTCTCCTGCCCTCACAGCTTTGAAATACACAGAAGGCAGTGGGGTGCAAGCACATTGGCCCAGTGTGCGCACTGTGATTGTTTCCAAAGAGAAATACATCACTAAAATCAAGTGTTGTTTAAGAAAGAAGAAAAAAAAGTAAAAACAAAAAAACGCAGAGTTAAAAACGTATTTACTCTATCAAACCGGAGTCATGGATAGAATTACAATGATGCTTTCTGGGCAGGAGCCTGAGCTGCATCACAAATGTGAAATATTTTATGAGGACCAGATGGAAACAATAAATGCCTAGAGAATTGAGAAGATGTTAAAAATGAAAATCCCAATCCAAACACAATAGCGATGTCTGATGTATGCTACTGCAAAACCAGAAAATATTTAGGACATAAACTCCATCAAAGATTCTTTCATTGAAAACTAAACAACCCTTAAGAGTTTCCAACTGGTGAAAACTTGGATAAAAAAGTCGTGCATAGAAGTTTAACAAACAGGCTTTGGACCCCGGCAAAAAGTGGTAAGACATAACTCTTGATCAGTTCAGTTCAGTCACTCAGTCGTGTTCAACTCTTTGCGACCCCATGGATAACTCTTGATATTTGCCATAATTATAATAGAAAAAGAAAACACTTGTAAATTCTAGTCTTTAATTAATCAGTTTCTCAGCTGAGTACCTAGAACAAATAAGTTTTAACTACCATAACCTTGAAAACCATATATAAATTCTCTGTTTATATAAAAAACAAAAAAATGGGTTGTCTTTCATTTTGTTAATTTCTATTATACATCCACTCATGTTTTTAGAAATATTCTAATTGTTTGACAAACAGTATGTGTGTAAATTTCCTCATATCTTATAATTTTGGATGTTATATTATTATATCACCCTCTGCCTTGCCAATACCCCAAGGGTAAAACAGGGACAAAAATAGGTCTGTCTCATGTACAACAAAAATATAGATACCTTAGAGAGAAAAAAAATAAGAAAATCAGTTAAATAGTCACTTACCAGATAGCATGCAAGTAAATAAGACTAAATAATTGTGGTAGTTGTTTTGAAACATATATATATATATATAAAATCAACATGCTGTATACTTTAACATATGCACATATGTTCTGCCATTGTATAAATGGTATATGTCAATTATACATTGATAAAACTGGAAACAAAAACAAAATAATATAAAATCCTTTCCAATTAAAAAAAAAAAAAAAACAAACAGATACAGCACCCGGTCTCAAAGAAATGAATCTAATACAATTATTTCCAATATTTTTTCTTTTTTCTTCTACATAATGTCCTACAAAAAACATTTACAATTGTGATACTCTGTCCTAAAAATACTCATGCTGCTGTTGTTTTAATAGTCTGGTTGTAGCCCGGGGTTGCGGGGTGTGGGGGTGGGGGGATGGCATGGTAATCTATACTTAGGTGCAATTCACACTGCATTTACTCTATGAATACCCTTTTCACTCTCGCTGATTCATGACATATTAGTGGCATGATAAGAACCACTGTTCTAGTGTGAGTCAAATAAACATACTTCTCATTAAAGAATGTTGTTCAGTCACTCAGTCGTGTCTGACTCTTTGCGACCCCATGGACTGCAGCACACCAGGTTTCCCTGTCCTTAATCATCCCCCAGAGCTTGCTCAAATTCATGTCCATTGAGTTGGTGATGCCATCCAACATCTCATCCTCTGTCATCCCCTTCTTCTCCTGCCTGCTATCTTTCCCAGCATCAGGGTCTTTTCTAATGAGTCAGCTCTTCACATCAAGTGGACAAAGTATTAAAGCTTCAGCTTCAGCATCAGTCCTTTCAACGAATATTCAGGACTGATTTCCTTTAGGACTGACTGGTTTGATCAATTAAAGAATAATATACATATACTACTGTCCTATAATTCTGAGAATTGATTCAACTTTCTGCCCTTAGAAATATAGCTAAAGGACTCGCCAGTTTATATGTACATAGGTAAAGCAAGGAGGCCTGGCGTGCTGCGGTTCATGGGGTCGCAAAGAGTCAAACACGACTGAGCGACTGAACTGAACTGAAAGCAAGGAGAGAAGGTTGATTAATCTTTGACAGGCTGGTGAGGTTGATTATATTATCACATGATGCTAAAAATTCTTGTAGGAAGAAAACAGAAGAGAGTCAATGAGGCAGCAATTTAGAAAGCAATTGAGAAATGATAGAGGAGTAAAACAGATTATAGAGGGCTAACCTGTGACTGTAAAGAGAATTATTGCATATGGGAACAAAGAAAAATAATATCAACTCAATGCCTATTATACATCATATTATTTGACTTAACCTTCACAAAAATAAAGTTGATGGCCTAGTGGGTATAATGGGAGGAAAAGACTAGGTTATTTATTTGCCTAAGATCACACAACTAGTAAATAATGTAATCAGAATAGGAATAAAAGTCTTATTATAAGTTCAATATACTTTCTATATTTCCTGTAGATCTCTCACCTCTCTCATTTTAATCTATTATCAAATTTTAAGGTTTTTTAATTTTTTAAAATGTATATTTGCATATAAAATTGCTTCTTTGAGGGGGAGTTATTTTACTATTATAACATCACTACAATTATTTAATATTTATCATTGTATTTTAGGGAATCTGTTCACATTTCTCTCTTCTATTCAACTTGGGGACTCAATGCTTCAACTTGGGGACTTCTTCTATTCAACTTGGGGACTGTGTGGATCACAACAAACTGCCAAAAATCCTTAAAAGGATGGGAATATCAGACCACCTTACCTGTCTCCTGAAAAACCTGTATGTGGATCAAAAAATAACAGTTAGAACCAGACATGGAACGACAGACTGGTTCCAAATTGGGAAAGGAGTACATCAAGGCTTATTTCGTTACCCTGCTTATTTCACTTCGATGAAGAGTGAAAGTGAAAGTGAAGTCGCTCAGTCAGGTCTGACTCTTTGTGATCCCATAGACTGTAGCCTACCATAGACTGTAGCCTACAGGCTTCTCCATTGATGGGATTTTCCAGGCCAGAGTACCAGAGTGGGTTGCCATTTCCTTCTCCAGGGGATCTTCCTGACCCAGGGATTGAACCCAGGTCTCCCGCATTGCTGGCAGACGCTTTACCCTCTGAGCCACCAGGGAAGATGCAGAGTACATCATGCAAAATGTCAGGCTGGATGAATCACAAGGTGGAATCAAGATTGCTGGGAGAAATATCAACAACCTCAGATATGCAGATGACACCACCTTATGGCAGAAAGTGAAGAGGAACGAAAGAGCCTCTTGATGAGGGTAAAAGAGGAGACTGAAAAAGCTGGCTGAAAACTCAACATTCAAAAAACTAAGGCCATGGCTTCTTGTCCCATCATTTCATGGCAAATGAAAGGGGGAAAAGTAAAAGAAGTGACAAATTTTATTTTCTTTGGCTCCAGAATCAATGTGGACAGTGACTGTAGCCATGAAACTACAAGACACTTGCTTCTTGGAAGAAAAGCTATGACAAACCTAAACAGCATATTAAAAAACAGAGCTATCACTTTGCTGACAAATATCTGTCTAGTCAAAGCTATGATTTTTATATAGCATAACCAGCTAACTGACATGAATTTGAGCAATCTCTGGAAGATAGTGGAGGACAGAGGAACCCGTGCTACAGCCCATGGGGTCACAAAATTAGACATGACTTAGTGACTGAACAACAACAATGTGCTAGTTTGTATTATGGATTTACGATGAGCAAAATACACAAAGTCTCTGTCATTAGGGCATTTATATTCTAGTGGGAAAAGGCAGACAATAAGGTAGATGATGGATTGATAGAGACGATGTAAATACAGACACGAATATAGCTGTGGATGTAGATATCTACATACAGAAAATGATGTAGAGCTGTACATCAGGTATGGATATGTAGTATAAAGAAATCAAAGCAGATCTAAGGATAAGCTGCTGCTGCTGCTGCTAAGTCGCTTCAGTCGTGTCCGACTCTGTGTGACCCCATAGACGGCAGCCCACCAGGCTCCCCCATCCCTGGGATTCTCCAGGCAAGAACACTGGAGTGCGTTGCCATTTCCTTCTCCAATGCATGAAAGTGAAAAGTGAAAGTGAAGTTGCTCAGTCGTGTCCAACTCTTCACGACCTCATGGACTGAGGCCTACCAGGCTCCTCTGTCCATGGGATTTTCCAGGCAAGAGTAGTGGAGTGGAAGGCTATTTTATATTGGTTTTATATTCATGGTCAGGAAGATTCTCTCCAATGAGATGAATTCAAGCAATGATCTGAAAAAAGAATGAAGGCCATATAGATATCTAGGAGATATTCTTTTTTGATAACAAAAAAGGCAAAGACCCTGATAAGGGATGCTGCTGAGACTGTTTGAAGGCCAGCAAGTATATCAGTGTGTCTGGAATGGTGTCGGTGGAGAAGGAAGTCTAAGAAGTAGATGAGATCTCTAGGCAAGACCAATAGGGCCTTGCACCTATGGCACATACATTCTGAGTGACATGGGCTACCCTTGAAGGATTCTGAATAGAGTAGTGGCACAATCGCTCATATGTTATAAAGAATCACTGTGGCAGCTATGTGGGGAATACCTTATAAGGAGGAAAGGGTGGAAAGCAGGAGAATCAGGCAAGAGGTTAATTAAATCATCCAGGTATGAGCTAATGGTAACCTGGATCAGAATGGCAGCAGTGGTGGTGATGAGAAGTAGTCAGATTCTGAAGACACTGCAGAAGCAAAGCTGATAGAATTTGTTGATACATTTGGAATGTGAAATATCAGAGAAAATCAAGAGCCATGGAAGACTCCAAGATTTCTGGCCTGAACAATTAGGGAAAAAAAATGGAATTGCATTTTACCAAGATGGAGAAGACTGGGAACAGATTGCAACAGGGGTGGGATGTCAGGGGTCAAAATTAAGATGTCGGTTTCGGACGTGCTCAGTTTTGCTGTCAAGAAGGCTGTTGGACAGGTACATAGGTCTGGAGTTCAGAAAGTCTATCTAAAGACACAAACTGTAATCATCAGTGCACAGATATTATTTAACGTCATGAGTCTAAGGGAGATACTTGGCCTAGGGAGTGGCGCAGACAAAACAGAGAGAGACCACATTCCTCTGGGGACCTTCCAATGTTTAGAGTTTGGGGAGAGGAACAAGCTGAGGAAATTGAGAAAGAACAGCCTCTGAGAAAGGAAAGAGATTACAGTGTCCAGGAAGCCAAGTGAAGGCAATGTTTCAAGAAAGAAGATGTAACCAACTGTATGATATGCTGTTGATGAGCTGAGCAAGATGAGGGTTGCTAGTTGATCATTTGATTTGTCACATGGATTTCATAACCTCAGTAAGAACACTTTTAGTGGAGTTGTGAGGGCAAAACTCAAAGTTTTCAAAAAAGGACTTGTTGTTGTTCAGTCCCCAAGTTGTGTCTAACTCTTTGCAACCTCGTGGACTGCAGCAGGCCAGGCCTCCATCTCCTGGAGTTTGACCAATTTCATGTCCTTGAATCTGTGATGCCATCCAACCATCTCATCCTCTGTCACCCTCTTCTCCTTCTGCCTTCAGTCTTTCTCAGAATTAGGGTCTTTTCCAATGAGTCAGCTGTTCACATCAAGTAGCCAAAGTATAGTGAGACATATAAATTATTATATAATCTATGTGTCTATAGACATATAGTTTATAGTCTATATCTCTGTCTATAGCCTAGAGACTATTATTTTGGAGAGTTTTGCTGTAAAGGGAAACAGATATAAGGTAGTAGATAGAGGGGTGCATGGGGTCAAAGAGGACCTTTGAAAGGACAGAGTTTTAAAGTGTTTATAGCCAGATAGACATAATCTAATAGGATGGAAAACCAATGACGCAGAGACAGCAAGGACAAGTGCAAGAGCAAAGCCCTTTGAGGGTCAGAAGGGAGGGATTGGCCTTAACCAGGTACACAGAGCTGATCCACAGAGATAGGAAGGAAGACAGGTAACATGGGTATGGAACAGGTAGGTGGTATGAATAATTCGGTGAATGAATAAAAGGTTTGCAAACACAATTACATGCCTGGGACATTCTGCCCATCCTCTGTGTCCCAGGCCCTGAGGGGACTGGAAAACAACCTTTTATCCTTCCAAATACTTCCTTTGCCTCTGCTATCTAATGTGTCAAACTCTACAAGCAGAGATTAATTCTCCTGGTTTACTGTTTATTTCGAAAAATGGAATAACACATTAAAACCCATGAGTCAATTACGCTTAAGTGCAAATGAATTTGTCAGCCCTCACTGTGAGAAGCCTTTTAATAAGGGGACATGAGAGTATGATAACTCTAGATTTTCCCATAGGAGCTGGGAGTTGGGGGTTGAGGCGGAAGTGGAGTGGGTTGTGTGAAGTTCATTGAATCTGTGAACCTTGTCAATATATAAGATGTGTAACTCTAAACCAGAACATATGGGCTAATTCTTGGTTTACT
The DNA here is from genome assembly GCF_032452875.1 of Bos javanicus. Classification (NCBI taxonomy): domain Eukaryota; kingdom Metazoa; phylum Chordata; class Mammalia; order Artiodactyla; family Bovidae; genus Bos; species Bos javanicus. The sequence continues at coordinate 79,625,655 of NC_083870.1, forward strand.
ACTCTGTAGCTTGGTTACCTAGCATTGGTCAGTTGACCTCATGAATCTCAGTTTCCCCATTTTAAATAGAGGTGACCATTAAATAATATAAGGTATATGTGGTATCATTTTCATATTATTGCTTCATTTTTTATTTATAATATTAAAATATTTCTATCTTGCTCCTTTCTCTCTTAGAGCATATTTTCTGCTTGCTCACACCAGCAGTCTGCTAATATCTGACCTCATGCCGGTATATTATATTGCCAAGTACAGGTCACTATACTTATACTGATTGACTCTCAAAAATAAGTCATCACAACAGATGCTGATCCAAAGTTCACAGGCATTTGGAAAAGGGAGCACCACCATTGCTCTGTAGATTTTTAGTTTCAAAATTAGGTTGACCCCTCTCAGTAGTCATGAGAGAGCATTATTATTTTATACCTGTATACTTTTAATACTTGTATCTATCAAATAAAATGATTTCACATACTTAATTACTATATACATTTTTGGGTTAGAAGGCAATGGCACCCCACTCCAGTACTTTTGCCTAGAAATCATCCCATGGACGGAGGAGCCTGGTAGGCTGCAGTCCATGGGGTCACTAGAGTCGGACACGACTGAGCTACTTCACTTTCACTTTTCACTTTCCTGCATTGGAGAAGGAAATGGCAACCCACTCCAGTGTTCTTGCCTAGAGAATCCCAGGGACGGGAAGCCTGGTGGGCTGCCGTCTATGGGGTTGCACAGAATCAGACACGACTGAAGCGACTTAGCAGCAGCAGAGATTTTTAATGGCAAGGCATATTATATTTGCATCATTAAACCATATACATTTGTTTATTGGAATAAAAAAAAAGAAAAACTGCATGCTACAAAGAATTAATTCACTAAGCAATGTTGGCGGGGGGGGGGTGCATTAAAAAAGGACTAACATACACAATTATAGTAATGCTTGAGAAACTCTAAATATAAACTTAAAATCCAAACTTCCCAAGTACTAAATACTTGGCAAAGCCATTTTTAAGGTTCACATAAAATATAAAATCTATTAATGCATTTTAAAGTTGAATCACATTTTCAAAAATCTGATATGTATAAGACTACTTAGAAGCCTTTTTTTTCTCCTGAATGTCTTTGCCAAGTGACTCTGCAGAACACCAAAGCACTCTATAACCACTGGCATTCAATATTCATACCATAATGCATAAAGTAAGGATGGTAGGCCCAGGTGATTATTAATCCCTCTTGACAAAAAAGCTACCAGTGGCAAATGTATGTATATGTGCTTACTGGGCATTTGGGATGCTGCTGGCATTAAAACCCAAATCCACTGAATCCCAAGCAAGTACTGTGTTTATGAAAGATAGCTCTTTCATAATATTAGACTCTGCAAAGCTTTATTCAGATGAAGCAGCTGCTTAATTTAATCTACAATTGCCAGATAGGTTCCTAAAAATCTTATTTTTATTAATTTGGACAGAATCAGAAATTTGGCATAATCCTTTGGAAACCTGAAAGTGTTTTATTTTGCACTGTCACAAAACTTTGAGTTTATGTGGACAGTCATTTTTCGGTGATGTATAAATTTGCTTGAACAGAGAACCCCTTGTCTTAAAGGTATAATCTTTTACTGTCTTTCAGTTGCTCAGAGACAGAATCAACCTGATCAGTGATAATGTGAGAAGGAAGTCTTTGTCAAAAGAGAAGCCATAACCTTTATTTCTGCTTTCATCCCTTAAATATTCCTGGAAACAACCAAGATAAACAGAGCAATCTGACTTAAATGCTGTAAAGGCATCTGGATAAAGGTTAAATACAACTTTCCCTGGACTGAATATTATTTTCTGAGCTTTCTGTTATCTTTCTGCAGGAAGCATGAAAGTGATGTGAAGACCAATGAGGGTAGTAAGACCCAAAGGCACCACTTAGTCTAGTCCCCGTCTCCACACTGTCTCTCCCTTAAATGGTCCCATACAGCAGAAACTCCTCTTCTTTCTGTAAAATAAAATGTTTATAAGACAATGTTCATGGTATTTAATCGTGTTTATTAACACCATGTTCTTTACATACAACCCAAATACACCTGCAGCATTTCATACTCATTAGCAATAGTTTCGGAGAAGGCAATGGTACCCCACTCCAATACTCTTGCCTGGAAAATCCCATGGACAGAGAAGCCTGGTAGGCTACAGTCCATGGGGTCGCTAAGAGTCAGACATGACTGAGCGACTTCACTTTCACTTTTCACTTTCATGCCCTGGAGAAGGAAATGGCAACCCACTCCAGTGTTCTTTCCTGGAGAATCCCAGGGACGGGGGAGCCTGGTGGGCTGCCGTCCATGGGGTCACACAGAGTCGGACACGACTGAAGTGACTTAGCAGCAGCAGCAGCAGCAGCAGCAGCAGCAATAGTTTATCATTACTTTCGGCTCTATTAATGTATATTTCCTCTTCTTTCAGAAAACAAGTTCCAATTCTTTGTGTTTTTCAACTGTTCTAATTAATTTTATAAATATCATATATGAATAAGGAAATAATTGCTTTATCTATACTGATGAGTAAGTTTCACGTCCAAAAGGTTAAATGACTATCCCTTTGCCATTCAAAAAACAAAACAAGACAAAGCAAAACAGTTTGTAAGTGGTGGCGCCAGGATGCATGTCTAGAGTCTAGGACTCTAGGTCTTAAGCTCTTTTCTCATCGCCTCTTGTGAATAAACTTTCTTATGTAAACAAATCACTAGGAGGTTAGATTCTACTGACTAGGGAAAACAACTGCAGGCACATTCTGGTACTTTGAAAATAACACTATATTTTTAATAGTAATTGATTCAAATTCACTTAGAGAAAAAGTGTTTCATTGGCATCTAGTTTCATTAATGGAGACAAGCACCAAATTCAGGAAGATAACAGGCATTTTAAAGAATAAACAGCATTTTATGGCCAAAGTCATCTGCAGTCGTCTCTGTGAAAAATGAGAGTGATTAAACCCCATAATGCATAGTGATTTATTTTTCTTTTTAAATTTTATTTTACTGTTGTAAGAACATTTAATTTGGGCTTTAAGATAACATACTATCCTGTGAAATTAAGTAATATCTAGGTAGTCTAAAAAGAATGTATTTAATATGTACAGCATTGCTCAATGAAAACTTATTTAATTAAACCATGCTATACAAATATTTTGGAGAAGGCAATCGCAACCCACTCCAGTACTCTTGCCTGGCAAATCCCATGGACTGAGGAGCCTGGTAGGCTACAGTCCATGGGGTTGCGAAGAGTCGGACACGACTGAGCGACTTCACTTTCACTTTTCACTTTCATGCACTAGAGAAGGACATGGCAACCCACTCCAGTATTTTTGCCTGGAGAATCCCAGGGACAGGAGCCTGGTGGGCTGCAGTGTATGGGATCGCACAGAGTCGGACATGACTGACGTGACTTAGCAGCAGCAGCAGCATACAAATATTTAGTTTATATTACTATACATATATTATAATTTTTATATGAAATCATAAGCTCTGGATACATTAGTGAATGAAGTCTGCTGATTACCTTTCATTGGCCAAGGACTATGCTAAGCACTGTACACACATTACTTCTTTCAGTCTTCATAGAGACCTAGTGAGACACAAGTAGTCTTTTTCTAATTTTGCAGAAGCAGAGAGTGGAACTAAGGTTAAATGGTTTGCTTAAAACCTAGTATCTGGTCAAAGGTGGAGTTGAGATTCAAATGCTGTGCTCTTTGCACCACCCAGCCTCCTAAAGATTCATGTTGTTTTGGTAAATATGAGCACGTTAGAGACACAGCCATATTTTCTGGGTGAGTTCAGTCCTGGCTGAGCAGGATGACAGGTAAGGACAAAGGCCATGATTATCCCCAGCAAGTTAAAATCCATGTGTGAATTTCAATGGTAACATCTCAGGAGGAAGTCTTGGGCAGTTAAGACATCATCAGCAAGAGAGACTTGGATCCCTGAGTTTCTTTGTCCTACCTTCCTAGACCTCCCTTCAGGAGGCCTAAATAGTTCTGATGGTGAAAAAGAGGCTTCCTGTATAAATTGACTGCTGAGGTAACTGTGGCCCAAATAAGCCACAAAAGCACTCTCAGATTCTCTGTGCTGTGACAAACAGTCTGTACTTATTAATTTGTGCATAAATATGAAGAGTAGCAAGGAGAGTTTTTGAGAAAAATGAGTTTTTGATGACACTGGAATTTTTCCAAGGCATTTGTTCACTGAATCCTATATTGGCTTTTTATATGTAGGATCCTGAAATAGACAAGGCAACTTCTCATACTTTTTTTTTTTTTCTTTTTGCTCTCAAGCTTATTGGTGCAAGTGGATGGAATTACATCAAAGTGCTTCTGTTCCTATCTCTTTTGCATATGGCTTTTAAAAATATGTTGCTGATAGCAGCCAGACAAGGCTATAAAGTTTCTTATTAGGGATGTAAGCTATTCACACTAGATCTTCTGATATGCGTTTCAATACAGTTTAGCTTGGTCCATTAGAATGTGATTATCACATGAAAATAAATAAATGATATTTTGTTTCCTCAGTAATGGTCACACTGTGAATATTACAAAATTATTTTTTTACAAATGCAAGTGCACTTTGACTCTTTCAAACTAGCATATTTAATACCCAGCTATCGGAGAAGGCAATGGCACCCCTCTCCAGTACTCTTGCTTGGAAAATCCCATGGACGGAGGAGCCTGGTAGGCTGCAGTCCATGGGGTCTCTAAGAGTCGGACACGACTGAGCAACTTCACTTTCACTTTTCATTTTCATGCATTGAAGAAGGAAATGGCAACCCACTCCAGTGTTCTTGCCTGGAGAATCCCAGGGACAGGGGACCCTGGTGGGCTGCCGTCCATGGGGTCACACAGAGTCAGACACGACTGAAGTGACTTAGCATATGCTTTTCAGATGATGAAAAATAATTTCTGCTTTACCAACCAAGGCTGACAATAATGTGAATGTTTGTGTATGTTTAGAGATTTAGTAAGATAGTTAAACAGTAGTATCTATTATGTGACTTATAATGCATAAAGTATTTCACTAAGTAGTAGATAGATAGTGGGATGCGTAGATAGATAGATAGCAGGACAGTTAACAAATACATGCTTAAATTAAATTAACATTTGAAAATATTTAAATATGAGGCTATTTTCTCCACTTTACAAATGAAGGAACTGAGGTCCAAGACAGAGAATTAACCAGTCTAAAATTTCAATAGCAATTCAAGACAAAATATTAAAACCAAACCTCAGTTCAGTTCAGTTCAGTCACTCAGTCGTGTCTGACTCTTTGCGACCCCATGAACTGCAGAACGCCAGGCTTTCCTGTCCATCACCAACTCCCGGAGTCTACCCAAACCCATTTCCATCGAGTCGGTGATGCCATCCAACAGACTCATCCTCTGTCGTCCCCTTCTCCTCCTGCCCTCAATCTTTCCCAGCATCAGGGTCTTTTCAAATGAGTTAGCTAACTTACTTGACTCCAAATAATATAACATAAAAAAAAGATCAACTGTAAAAATAAAATTGAAGATAACATCAAAAGTATATAATGATAGAAGTTCATCTGTACTACATTAAGAAATACAGTTTTCCATATTCATGTTATGTCTTATAGTTTTATAGAAAGAAGTAACATCTCTTTCAGAGGGAAGAAAAAAAAATGCTACTGACACCCATCCTCTTAGAAGTAGTTTCAAGTACCTAAAACCAACAATTTGTCACCAAGATTACTTATAAACTATTAATATTATAGATATCTCTAATCCTCCACGCCCCTTCATGTATCCCAGCCTTGTCATTGCAAAGGGGCTTGAAAGTATGAGCCACACCATGCAGGTCCACCCATGACAGACAAGTCATATTGGAGAGTTATGAAAAAAAAGTTGTCCACTCAAGCAGTGAATGGCAAACCACTCCAGTATTCTTGCCACGAGAAGCCCATGAACAGTATGCAAAGGCAAAAATATATGATACCAGAATAAGCCCCCCCAGGTCAGTAGGTATCCAGTATACTACTGGTGAAAAGCTGATGGCAATTACTAATAGCTCTAGAAAGAATGAAGCAGCTGGGCCAAAGCAGAAACAACTCTCAGTTTTGGATGTGTCTGGTGGTGAAAGTAAAGTCCAATGATATAAAGAACAATATTGCATAGGAACCTGGGATGCTAGGTCCATAAGGACATGGAACAACGGATTGGTTCCAAATTGGGAAAGAAGTGTGTCAAGACTATATACTGTCAGCCTGCTTATTTAACTTATATTCAGAGTACCTCACATGAAATGCCAGGCTGGATGAATCACAAGCTAGAATCAAGACTGCAGGGAGAAATATCAACAACCTCAGATATGCAGATGATACCACTCTAATGGCAGAAAGTGACAAGAAACTAAAGAGCCTTTTGATGAAGGTGAAAGAGGAGAGTGAAAAAAGAGCTGGCTTAAAATTCAACATTCAAAAATCTAAGATCACTGCATCTGGTCCCATTACTTCACGGCAAATAGATGGGGAAAAGTAGAAGCAATGACAGATTTCCTTTTCTTGGTCTCCAAAATCACTGAAGACTGTGACTGCAGCCATGAAATTAGAAGATGCTTGCTCCTTGGAATAAATGCTAAGACAAATCTAGATAGCATATTAAAAAGCAGAGGCATTGCTTTGCCAACAAAGGTCCATATAATCAAAGCTATGGTTTTTTCCAGTAGTCATGTATGGATGTGAGAGTTGGACAACAAAGAAGTCTGGAGGCCAACAAATTGATGCTTTCAAATTGTGCTGGAAAAGGCTCTTGAGAGTCCTTTGGACTTCAAGGAGATCAAACTAGTCAATCTTAGAGTAAATCAATCCTAAATATTTATTGGAAGGAATGAGATCAGATCCTGGGTGTTCACTGGAGGGACTGATGTTGAAGCTGAAACTCCAATACTTTGGCCACCTCATGCGAAGAGCTGACTCATTTGAAAAGACCCTGATGCTGGGAAAGATTGAGGGTAGGAGGAGAAGGGGATGACAGAGGATGAGTCTGTTGGATGGCATCACTGACTCAATGGAAATGGGTTTGGGTAGACTCCAGGAGTTGGTGATGGACAGGGAGGCATGGCGTGCTGTGGTTCATGGGGTCACAAAGAGTCAGACATGACTGAGTGACTGAACTGAACTGAAGCTGAAGCTCCAATACTTTGGCCACCTGATGCAAAGAGCCAGCTCACTGAAAAAGTCCTGATGCTGGGGAAGATTGAAGGCAAAAAGAAAAGGGGGCAGGAGATGATGAGATGGCTAAATAGCATCACCAACTCAGTGGACATAAATCTGAGCAAATTCCAGGAGACAGTGAAGGATATGGAAGTCTGGCATGCTGCAGTCCATGGGGTTGCAAAGAGTCGGACACAACTGAGCGACTGAACACCAACAACCCTTCACTATCACTGTGGGATGATTTGGGAGAATGGCATTGAAATACGTATAATATCATATATGAAACGAGTCACCAGTCCAGGTTCGATGCATGATACTGGATGCTTGGGGCTGGTGCACTGGGACGACCCAGAGGGATGGTATGGGGAGGGAGGAGGGAGGAGGGTTCAGGATGGGGAACACATGTATACCTGTGGCGGATTCATTTCAATATTTGGCAAAACCAATACAATATTGTAAAGTTTAAAAATAAAATAAAATTTTTTAAAAATAAAATAAAATAAAAATGGGCCACAAACTTTTTATAACTTGTCAAGACATTAGTCAATTATTAAGAATTAAACTCAAATTATGATATGAGAACATGCTAATTAAATGGAAATAATTACACTTTAAAATGAGGTGCTTTTTTTTTATCCAAAACTAATGCTTTCCATCCAGGTGCACTCCCTTGAAAGTAAAGAAAGCATATATAAGCATTTAAATATGGAGAGAGGTACAGAGATAGAGTAAATGTGGAAAACCACTAGCAATCAGTAAATCGAAGTAGAAGGTTTCATTATACTACTACTATTCTTTCAACTTCTTGAAATTTTAAATCCTCACTACCAGTAACCTCTCCTTGACCCAAATTATGTCCACCTTCCTCATTTATTCTGCTGCCATTCCTGGACATCTTAGATGCATACAATTTTAATGTCTGAAAATGTCTATGACTCTACCAAGCATTAGCTACCCAGGAATTTTTTATCTACTCCTTTATCTCTTACATTGGTGGTTTTTCAGACACTTGGAGATTATGGAATCTGTACTCCCCCAAATTTCCCGAAATTCCCCCAGATTCATCCGTGTTTCTTTGTTTGGGCCCAGGATCAGCAAAAAGATCATCACTATCTTATTTTTCAAGGAATTCCCAAAATGGGTCCTAGAACACTAATGCTTCACAAAATACAGTTTGAAAGCAGTTTTTCTGAAAGCCGTATTACCCCCTCCTCGTTTATTTACAATCTGCGTTATTTGCTGAAGTTGATATTGTGAGGCTATAGGGTGAAGGAGGGGATACTCTGTCTGTCAGGAGAGCGTGCCTAGTGACAAGTGTTCTTTTCCACAAAAGGTCGAGAGAAGCAGTCATTCATATTCTCCCTATAAGACAAAATGTCTAAGTTCTAGCAAGAAGAACTTCAAGCAATTTGAGAAGGTCAACAAATCACTTCTATTTTTTAAACTTAAAGTACACAGTGGGATTCAAACATATCTCTGTCAAACAAATTACTAGGAGTGACAGAGGTCCCAACCTCTCAGTCCAGAAAAAAATGAAACAGAACCAAGTGAAAATTTTTGCTCCTGAGGATGTCTTTTCTAGAATACAATGGTTATTAATTCACAATTTCCTTACTCTGCAAGGAATGGACTCTTTCTTCCAAGTTCCCCAGGAAAATTCTATCAAAAGCTCAGAAAGCTTAATATTTTTTAGATGCTGCATTAGTAGAAAATGATCAATAATGAAGCATTCTAACAAATAATATGCAGATATTTTAAAGGCCAAACAACAAATAGGTTTGTCTCTATGATGCTTCCACTCAGATAGTTAATAAGAGATATGGAGAGCTTTCCTAAGCTGAAACACCAACTATTTGATGTGCTGTTTGATGCATGAAGAATAAGCAAATAATAATTGTACAGTGCTACAGACAAATATTTACTTTACAGCACTACAGGCTAGGTAGTGTGGTTTGTACACAGTGGCTTAATTAAATAGGCTACCATGTAAAACACCTAGCCTCTAGTGAGATATCATGATTAAACTTGTACCTACAGTATTACAGAACACAAAACAGAAAGCAAGTTAGAGTAGCCCTACCAGCAAAAAGGGAAACAACTATTAAGAGATGGATGAAGTAAGGGCGCTTATAGAGTATCAACTAACTTTCCTTTTCTCTTCCTTCATAATAAGCTAAAGGGAAAGTGCTAGAAGAATAAAAAAAAAATAGGACATAGGGACTTATATTCATTTTTTCTTTTATTTTTTCATCAAATATATACTAAGTGCCAGCCTTTCTTCAGGTGCCCAGGATACAGTAAACAAGACAGAATCTCTGCTGTCATGCAATTTTGCTAGATTGGTAGACAATAGAAGAGAAAAACGACATACAAACAAGTGTGTCTTTTCTAGCAATATATTTCCAGGTAATAACACCCAAGAAGATAAAGAAAGCAAAACAGGGGACAAGAAAGCAAACAGTGCTTTTTTTAGATGAAGGGGTCAGCAGAAGCCTCTCTACCAAGTGAGGTTTGAGTAGAAACCTGGATGGAAGTGAGATAGTGAACCACGTCAACATCTAGGGAACTAGACTTCCAGGCAGAAGCAACATCAAACAAAGGCCCGGAAGTAGAAACATATAAGGTTTGTTGAAAAACAGAAAAGAGCCTAACATGGCTGGGGAATCAGAGATGAGGTCACAGGTATTCTGGAGCCAGAAAATGTAATGCCTTGTGAACCATGGCAAGCATTTTAGATACTTTTCTGGGAATCATTTAAATACTACAAGTATAATGTTGCAGGTGACTTGACAGTGATGCTCCAGAAGGAAGCACAATAAATATCCAAGGATTAAAAACTGGGAGTCACCGAAAGGAGGAAGAATGGGAAAAGAAAGCAAATGGAATTTCACAAAAGAACTTAAACTTTAGCAGTTGGGCAGTTGGCACGCCTGCTGGGTCACCTTCCAATGTGTCTCCCGGCAGGGGGTTTGTCATCACTACTTTCAAAGCCCTTTCTCCAGTAAGTATTTTTAAAATCCAATATATTGAAGACTTGTACACACTAAAAGGCCAGAAAAACACCATTTACAGACTTGCATTACTGAGAAAACAGTTGCCCTGATTAAGCAATAGAATAGGGCTATGAGGCATAGATTTCCACTGGCATTGAGATCAGATGGCAGACATAGATAATTTCTATAAAAAAAACTCACCAGGATTATACACAAACACAACAAAAAGCACCTCTAATAAATTTGGACTGAGCTAATCGGTTTTCCCTGGATGCAGTCATCCTCCCTAGCACGTTTGCTAAGATTCTTTGATGCATTTGGAAGTAGTGCATTAACTAGAACTATGCATAGCACCATGCTGGAGGTGATAAATGCAAGGCATACAGAATTTTCAGACTTTTCTTCCCAGTTTCCATAAACCATAATTTGTTAAGTCATAAAGAATGTTATAAGCATAGTTTTGATGCTATGGAACATACACAATAATTAGAAGTCATTATCTCTCAAATGAACATTCTCCCTTTACCCCAGGCTTCTAAATCCTCTCACCTTCCAATCCATTCTCCACAATGCCTGCAAAGACCTTTCCAAAGTAAAAGCTATTTAAGGCAACCCCCTTCTCATAGCCTTGCAGTGGCTCTCTGCTGATGATGGGATAAATCCCCAAGTCTGTTCACAATACTGGAAGCCCTAGAGTGTGACTCCAATCTCCAGGAAGAGTCTGACTTCCTCTCTCCCACCTTGCTGCTGCTGCTGCTAAGTCACTTCTCCCATCTTGCTGCTGCTGCTGCTGCTAACTCACTTGACTCATGTCCGACTCTGTGTGACCCCATAGATGTAATCCCACCAGGCTCCCCAGCCCCCGGGATTCTCCAGGCCCACTCCAACCTTGCACCTAAGGCTATAACTCCAATGAACTTTATTCACTTTCCACCATCCTCTGAGTTAAATCCCAACTCAGCCCCTTACTTGCCGTGTACTCTTAGGCAAATAACTAGTCCTCCCTATGCTTCATTCCCTTTCCAATAAAATGGAAATATCAGTACATAACCTGGATGTTTTTGCTTGTTTTGTTTATTTATTTATTTATTTTAATTGGTGGATCATTACTTTGTAATATTGCAATGGTTTTTACCATATATCATGGCACAAAAATAAGTAAATAATTTAAAATAACGTCAGATGCATTCTAAGTACAAAATAAATGAGTTATTATTATTGTTATTGGTTGATAGAATTTTATTATTGTCACTTTGGCCAAAAAAATTGCCCTTTCTGCCCACTCTTCTGAAAAACTCCTAATCATTCTTCAAGACCCCACACAAATGTCATCTCCTCTCCAAACCTTCCCTAACACACTGACTCACTCTCTAGCAGTATTTATCTCTTCTTGTGCTCTTACAAGTTGAGTGTCATTCTTCATTAGCATTATACACATACCATTGATTAATTCTTAATGCCTACATTTGTCTTCCATGGGGCACGAGCATTCTCTGAAGGTGAGGACTCTTTCTCCCAGAGTGGCACCCAGAACATGGTAGGCTCTCAACAAATGTTCTGTTCAATCAAATGTAATCAGTAAGTACTTAAAGGCACAGATATTTTTCAAAAATTTTCCATACTGCTAGGAAATAATTCAGGAAATATAAGAAATAACACAAGGCACAGATTTAGATTTAGCTCACAAACTAGGACTAAATTGTATAAGGCAGTAAATGTGCCCAAAGCTTTAGAGAAAGGTTAAACATGTACTATTAAACATTTTCTTTTCACTCTTCTCCAGTTATTCTAGCTTTGTCTTTTCAGGTGTAAGCAAGTTCCTTCAGAGTATGAACTATGTCTTTTCATACTTTTGTGGTCAAATATTAGGCACAGAAGTTTATATTTCATGAACTTTCATAAAAATGAGGAAATATTTCCAAGGTCTAGGTAGAACTAAATGGGGAATTGGAAAAAAAAAAAAACAAGTCTTCTTTCTAATACTAACTCTGAAAGTATACTGTCCTCTGTGAAGCATATCCCACATGCAAGCATGGACAGACAGACAGAGAGTGGTGGTGTTCACTAATGCACTTGCTCTTCAAGAGCAGTGTGTTAGGCCTGAAATGCATTCAGGACCATCACCAGTAGCTTCCATCAGAGAGCATCACGCTGCTGATGATGTAGGAGAACTGATAACTGAGGTTGGAACATGAGCAAAGGAGAGAAGGCTGACAAAGCTACAGGTGGCAAGTGTAAGTCTAGAGCAAGCAGGCCACACAACATTGTTAATTGTTATATCCTGATACAAAATAAAAAGTTCAAATTTGAAAAAAAAAAAAATAAGAACAAGCAGACCACATAAGACAAGGAGGATAAGGTTATGTCTCAGGAGTTTCCACCCCTGATTTGGGGTTAGGGATGAATTTTCCCTTCTCCCTGTTCACCAATGCTTGACATTCCATTGATGCTTTGAAGTGTAGGACAAATTTTTAAAAAATCTATATTGTCTCATATCAACTAACATGGATTTGAGTGTCCACTTTTGGGTTTCAGAATTCAAAGGAGAATTTAGAAATTTGGGATAATGGTACACAGTCAAATAATAATTAAGGGAATAGAAATACTTGGAAGAAACTAAAGCAATTCAGAACATTTTTATAAATGCAGCATGTAATATTAGAGTATTCCTATTCTCCTAATAAAACTTAAATGAGATAATACGTGTGAATATCCTAGTAAAGAACCGAAAATATAGGCGATGTTGGAATCCACGTAGATCGAATCAGCATTTTTTTCTTTTCTTGCTCACAGCAGAGCTCAATTATATATGTTGAGAGAAAAAAAAAATCCTAGGACTGGTTAATAATGATCTTCATTTTCATGCAAGTAATTATAAGTTTTTTCTTAATATCCATTGAAGACCAATATAATTTTCAATACCAGGACTATTAAGTAGTAAGACTGTGTACTAAGTGAGGTTCTAGAACTTTTTTTCCAGTCTTAAAAATAGGCTAGATTCCCATGTGTCAAAGATGGAGTAACTGGTCCTGCCCAAGAGTAAAAGAAAGCAACTAGATAAATCACCCAGATTCCTTCCAGATTTAGGACTGCATCAATACTCTGATTAGTGAAAAGACACTGAATATTTATCTTTGTTCAGATATTTTAAAAAGAATCACAGAGTCAGTATTTCATAAGTGTTTCTTAAATCTTCTGCCATTAACCCACACTTCATAACTTGGGTTTTCAAAATCAGAACTATACATTCATCTGAAAAAAATATGAAATCTACAAATAACTGAAGATAAAAAAAAAAACTGTTCAGTGGGTTTAGATATAAACTGCATCCTCTGCATTGTTTAGCTCATCATGAAAATTACTTTAATTTCAATGCTGGGATCAAAACAATCCAGTCTTTTTAAAAGATGTCTACTGTCTACTGTAAAGTAATAACATGTTTTTAGAGACTTCTAAGTGCATATCCTGGAATTACTAACTTAAATGCATGGTTTGGAAAATACTAATTGTTGATCATGAAAAGAATGGTTACATTTCATCATGACAAAGAGGCAAAAATAAAGTACTTATGCTCTTATTTCCTCATGTAAATTACATATGATGCTTTTAAAAAAGGAGTACATAATTTTTAAGGTTAGTGAAAAAGTCATTCAAATACATATGTTTGTATTTTATGAAAAGAAAATTTCATTGAATGCTCCATGAAAAAAAAATTTGAAAAATATTAAATATGCACTGAGAAAAAAATAAACATAAATAGAGACTTAATAAGAAGTTAAAAGAAACTACGATATACCTTTATTAAGAAATACAAGAAGAGTGTGTGAGCTGGGAGGTAAAAATGGGTGAAAATGAATCATTGTCAAACTAAAGTTATTTTGTAAGTTTGATGATTAATGGATTCTTTAAACTTATGATACATCATATTAAAGTCATATGGGCTTTTTTTTTATTTTTGGCAATTTGTGGAAATTTTTGTTTTAACTCAGCTAGAAGAAGATCACTTTAATAGCATAAGTTATCTCAAATACCATTTAATTGTTCTTTTTGTAATTTGCTGCAAGAAAATTTGTATAATGCAAGAGTGAAACTGGCTCTTTAGTCATTTTAAACTTTGGGTTATTTTGAAAACAAAATCAGTATTTATAGCTCTACCTTCCTGCTACATCCAAAATCTATTCTAAGTAAAAGAAAGGTCATGTTATATTCAGGAACTCTATAATAAAGAAATATTACCAAGGTTTTATGAAGATTCACCATTATCTGAGAATCAGTTAGTTAACATTAAATGTCCGTCTAGTCAAAATAATGGTTTAATATTAACCAATTAGTAAAACATGAGTCAATTAATTGTATGTTTTTCACCTTTATTCCTTTTATGAGAACTAATTAGCAATATAACTATATACCTTCCTCCTATTCAGTTATACTACTTAGCAAACTATATGAAAATACATACACTTTAGGGGTGGGGTAAATCATGAGAGAGGACTTCTTCAAAGCAGTACATCCTTACATATAAATCTTCTCTTTGTACAAATGCTACCATTGGTCGGTTTTGAGAAAATTACTCACATGTACTCTACAAGTATGAGATTATAATTGAATAATAAGATTTAACTCATCAGAAAGGTGATCAAAAAAAAAAGTTTGCCAATAAAGCAATTAAGTCAACAACATTGCATTCTCAGAAAACAAAAATAACCATATCATTTTTAGCTAAGTAAAGCATGAATACTGGCCTTAACATGTGGTGTCTATCAAAGGCAAGCTACATATTTCTAGGGGTAACTTGAATTTCCCAATATACTGTGCAGTAGATCAGGCAGACAAACACTTCAGATGAGTAAAAAACAGAGTTCAAGTAAATAATAATTTTAAAAAACAGGATCTCCTCAGTTTATAATGTTGGTTGGCAATCTAAGATGCAGACAAAATCAGTGTGTTAGAATTATCCTTAAGAGGTAATAGCTCCCTTCACTGCTAAGGTCCCTATTAAATAAAAATTATAGGTACCCAATTTTGAAGGGTATTTTAATCTGAAAGAAAGTATAATATTCAAAGAAATCTGAAAAAGCCTAGCTTTTGCAATTAAAGTTCAATTTCTTTTGTACTTTCTCTTGTATTTTGTTATTATACTGGTTTAAGGAAACTACTCTGTTGTATATAGCATATTATATATATTAAAGGCTCAGTACAGTTTTTATAGAGGGCTCTTGGATTTATTTACTTGGCATTCCCAAGTAAATTGGGAGTTTATTTATTATTATCTACAAATTTTAAGTCACTTTTTTTACAATAAGAATCTCAAAGATAATAGCAATTTGAATCATACATTAAATTAATTAATCACATAATTTCAGAAGTGGGAATTTAGTTTTCCCTTTATTTAACAAGTGTAAAGACAGAGGCAATAAATCAAAATCACTAGTTGACATACTACAATATGGCAATGCCATAAATTAAGTTTGACTTTATACATTGTTTTAAGAAACAAATCCAAGATTGAATCATTTATTTTTGTACCAAAAATATACTATCAGAAAAACTCATCAACATCAACACAAAAACACACACAAAAAAAGTCACCAATCACCTCCACAGAGATTAAAAACTGAATTTTAAAACTCCTTCAATACTCAGTTGCCCTAGAATTAGCTAGGTGTTTTTTATAAGCAGTAATTTTAAAGACTCTCTCCAGTGAGAGCCTTTTTTATCTGGAAACAGCTAGGCACAGTGACATGAACACACAGAGCACTATGTATTCTTCAGCGGACCTGCTCTCCACTCACCTCACACTTGAGGACTGTATTATGAACAAAATTCAAATATTCCATTTGCTACATTTCTAAATCACTGTTGCTAGTCAAAAGCACTCCAAACACCACCAAATCCCTTCTTACCATGTATGAGCCACAGTGAAGCGACGACGCTGCCGAATGCTTTTATTCACCAGCAACTTTCTGAAAAAGCATGGTGAGTTCCTTGGCGAACTGCGTGGAGAAATTTTAGGAGATGTAGGTCTGTTTGCCGGTAGTCTCGGAAGCTCAAGCTCTAAGTGCATTTGCTCCTTGAATGTCTTTATGCAAACCTCAGATTCAGAGGCAGTAAGTTCTTTTGAAGAATCTTTTGCTGTCATGTCTTATATGGAGTGCTGGCTTTCACCATCCAAAACAAAAATGTCAAACATAGCAGAGACACAGCTGCAGGTTAGGAGGCTGGTAAGTCTGCAAACTGTTCCCAGTTTAATTTAGGAAGCTGTGGCTCCAAAGTAGGAGCTGCTTAGAGCAGGAGCAGCATAATCGAAGAATGGCAAGTCAGCCTGTCACAAGGAGCTTTATCAGCCTGGCTTTGCTTCTGAAAATGCGCCAAAGTGCTTCCTATGTCAGTAGCCTCCTTGTGGATGAGGTTTGTCTGCAAGCTACACACTGACACTCGCTGAATTCATTCAGCTGAATATATCAACTCATGAAATATTCATGAGGGCTTCTGATAAATCCTTTACATGCATTTTTTTTTAAAGAAATCTTTTCAAACACGCTGCATCCACTAATGGATAGTAAGCAAAACCTAGTCACTGAGTCACTCATTTTTGTTTGCACAAAGCACAGAACCAGAGCCCAGCCAGCATGTGTGATGTTAAAGTCTTCATTCAGAATTATCTTTCTCTGTAATGCATACAACAGTAACTCCACCCACCAAACACTTATTGGCCCAGGACTATTTAAACAACCGCACTCTGTTTCCCCCTCAACAACACCCTCCATCACCCAGATTTTCACATTTGCGAAGCCACTCGCATCATCAGCAAAAACATTAAATCAGACACTGTCAAAGAGCCTAGCTAAAACAGACCCCTCCAAATTCGATTTCTGAATGAAAGAACTGATTTGCTAAAGCTTTTTTTCCCCTCTCTCCTCTCCAGAAGATATAAAACTACAATATAAAAAGAGTCAGGAAAACATTAGGTTTAGAAACATAACAGAAAAACATTAGATTTGGTTCATTCCCCTAAGGAATTTAAAGACTAATCTTTAATCCAATAAAAATTACCTTCATTCTTCTGCTTAAGTTCATTGTCCCTGAGGTACCCACAACAGCCACTCTCTGTTAGATGTAAAGTCACTTCCAAAAGGCAAAGTTGTCTAGAATGGAAATGGAGGTAACAACCAGGAGAAATTAATGCTCCCCATTATAAGTGCAGGGTCCAAAGTCAAGCATCATGCACACATGTGTGTGCACACACACATATGGGTAGATGTAAACAATAGTGTCTGTGTGTGGGTATCTTAACTTGCTAGTGTGTGTGTACTTGGTTCACAAGGCATAATGAGACATATGGGTAGGGGAGCCCCCAAAAATGTCTCAAATTCCAAAGCAGATCATTGCAACCTGAAATTTCATTTAGAAATATACTGGCATGCAGCTTCTACACTTTAAAAGAAGTGAAAAGACTAGTGTGGTGCTTAAGTATACAGATGCTATGAAACTCTGTACCGGCAACACTTACTACCAGGCCAGCCTGATCTCACACAAATTTGACAAGGCAGAATTAGGGCTAGCCAGCGAGAGTGACAGTTCAGGAATGATTCACAGCAAGACTTCAGTGAGAAAGCAAGAAATTTAATTTTTCTCTAATGTGTGAGAACTTTCACCTTTATAATAAAATCATTTATATGTGTCAAATACTCTGGTTAAATATCTAAAAGCTGAATAAGAACAGACTATGACCTGTGCACAGGAAAAAATAAGTCCCACTCCAGCCCTTGGGGAAATGGTTTAAACTTAACAGGAAGGATTTAAACTCCTAGCTTATAGGTACTGCCTTGGAAAGATATCAGTATTGCAATAATATAGTAAAAGTATATTATTGAACAAAAGCAAAGTCATGAAATTTCAAAATTTGAGTGAATCCCAGTAATCACCTTGTTTGGCTCCTCATTTTAAAGACCAGGACACAGACTTAGAAACTGTCAACGACTTGTCCGAAGTCCTTTTTTGTAGTTGATATTAGAGGAAAAGCTAAAACCCAGGCCTTCTGATTCCCAATTGAGTGTTCTTCCATTATAAGAGAGCTTAACATAGTCATTTTGTCCTGCTAAGCCCTAGCACATGCACTTTATAGATTTGAAGATATTTTAACTGCTCTATTTGAGAATGAGTTGTTAGTAATGTCTAGTAATATTATGGGAGAAAAATGTAGTTAAAACTATCTATTATTTACTTCATTATGAAAACAAAGTCAAACTTTTCCCAACAATAATGGGATATAAAACTGGAATATGTGATACTGCCAATATTCAGAGTGACTTATTTGCAAAAAAATGAATTAGCAATTTGAAGTCTTTCTCTTATTCACTTTTAAAGGCTGCCAAAACACAATAAGCATTTCAGGGATTTTTACCTCTCCCCAAATTATAGCAAATTTCACAACCCAGATTTAGCTGTATGTGAACTGGGATTCAGATGAGGAAATGTTGACATAAACATACCAAAAGAAGAATAGTGGTAGAATTACAATTACTTTCTAATTCTTATTGTCAACTTATGTAACATTATGTGACATTTCACATTATTCTTTCACTTTTCATACCATGACAATCAATGTACTAGTTAAAGAAATTTTAAGAATCATCCTAAAAGAAAGATTTTCAAAACTATGTAAAGTCAAGACCAAAATTGCAACTAGCTGTTGATTAGCTATCAACAGGACTCTGGAATCCACCAAAAAAAAAGATGTCCAAAGACAAAGGAGAAGTCACAATGAGATGGTAGGCGGGGTGCAATCATGATAAAATCAAATCTTATACCACTGGGTGGGCAACCCACAAACTGGAGAACAGTAGTACCAAAGAAGTTCTCCCTCTGTTGTGCAGGTTCTGAGCCCCATGTCGGACTTCCCAGTCTGGGGATCCAGCAAAAGGACTGGGAACCTGCAGGGAATCTGACTTTGAAGGGAAGCAGGATTTGATTACAGGGCTTTCACAGAACTGGGGGAAACAGACTCCACTCTTAGAAAACACAAACAAAATCTTGCATGTACCAGGACACAGTGGAAAGGGGCAGTGACTTCACACAAGACTAAACCAAACCTAGCTGCTAGTGTTGGAGTCTCTGGTGGAGGCATGGGTTGGCCATGGCTTGCCACAGGGATAGGGGCTCTCTTGAAAAGAGAAAGTGAAAGTGAAGTTGCTCAGTCGTGTCCAACTCTGTGACCCCATGGACACATGTAGCCTACCAGGCTCCTCAGTCCATGGGATTTTCCAGGCAGGAATACTGGAGTGGGTTGCCATTTCCTTCTCTAGGGGATCTTCACAACCCAGGGATCAAACCCAGATCTCCGGCATTGCAGGCAGACGCTTTAACCTCTGAACCACCAGAGAAGCTCTAAGGTCACCATTAACCCTACCATAGAGCCGGTAGACTCCAGGGCTGAATTGGCTCAGGCCAAACAACTAATAGAGAGAGAACACAGCCCCACCCACCAGCAGACAATTTGATTAAAGTTTTACTGAACATAGCCCTGCCTACCTGAGCAAGGCCCAGTTTTTCCCACCACCAGTCCGTCCCATTAGGAAGCTTACACAAGCCTCTTAGCCTCATCCACCAGAGGGCAGACAAAAGAATCAAGAACTACAATCCTGCAACCTACAGAATGAAAACCACATCACATGAAGTTAATAAAAATGAAAAGGCAGAAGATAAATCCCAGATAAAATGACAAGATAAAACTCCAGAAAAACAACTACATGAAGCGGAGATAGCAACTTTCCAGGAAAAGAATTCAGAATAATGATATTGAAGATGATCCAGAATCTCAGAAATGGAAAGGAGAAGATGTAAGAAATGTTTACCAAACACCTAGAAGAACTAAAGAACAAACAGAGATGAACAACACACTAGAAAGAATAAATAGCTGAATAACTGAGGCAGAGGAACAGTTAAGTGATCTGAAAAACAGAATGGTGGAAAACAATGCCAACAGAATATAGAAAAAAGAGTGAAAAAAAAATGAAGATGGCCTCAGAGAACCTCTGGAACAACATTAATCACACCACATTCACATTATAGGAGTACCAGAAGGAGAAGAGAGAGGGAAAGGACCCCAGAAAATATTGGAAGTGATAATGGCTGAAAAGTTCCTTAACGTGGGAAAGGAAATAGTCAACTGAGTCCAGGAAACACAGAGAGTCCCAAGCAGGATAAACCCAAGGTGAAACACATCAAGACACATAGTAATCAAAATGACAAAAAATAAAAGACAAATTATTAAAAGCACCAAGGGAAAAACAACAAATAACATACACAGGAACTCCCATAAGGTTATCAGCTGATTTCTCAACAGAAACTCTACAAGAAGTAGGGAATGGCATGATATATTTAAAGTAATTAAAGGGAAGAAGCTACAACCAAGAATACTCTACCCAGAAAGAATCTCATTCAGATTTGACAGAGAAACCAAAAGCTTTACAGACAAGCAAAAATTAAGAGAATTCAGCACCATCAAACCAGCTTTACAACAAATGCTAAAGGAACTTCTCCAGGCAGGAAGCACAAGAGAAGAAGAGACCTAAAAAAAAAAAAAAAAAAAAAGGCCCAGAACAATTCAGAATATGGTAATAGAATCATCAGTTCAGTTCAGTCACTTGGTCATGTCCTACTCTGCAACCCCATGGGCTGCAGCACGTCAGGCTTCCCTGTCCATCACCAACTCCCGGAGCCTACTCAAATTCATGTTCATTGCATTGGTGATGCCATCCAACCATCTCATCTTCTGTTGTCCCCTTCTCCTCCCACCTTTAATAGGATCATACATATCAATAATTACTATAAATGCAAATGGATTAAATGTACCAACCAAGACATATACTGACTGGGTGGATAAAAACATGTGCATGTAAACACTTCCACCTACCACCTCACTCTACTTAACCCCCAAATTGTATGTACTTATTTTATATTTTTAGGTTAATTATATTTCCATTATGGTTTAAAATTGCAATTTATCTTTTATTTTTTGTCTGGCTAGTGACTGTGAAAACTGATAAACATCTTTTACTACTGTGATTCCTGTGTGTGTCAGTTGCTCAGTTGTGTCTGATTGTTTGCGATGCCACAGACTGCAGCCCACCAGGCTCCTCTGTCCACGGGGATTCTCCAGGCAAGAACACTGCAGTGCATTGCCATACCCTCCTCCAGGGAATCTTCCCAACCCAGGGATCAAACCCAGGTCCCTGGCATTGAAGGGGGATTCTTTATTGTCTGAGCCACCAGGGAAGCCCACTACTGTGATTCAGTTCAGTTCAGTTCAGTTGCTCAGTCGTGTCCAAGTCTTTGTGACCCCGTGAATAACAGCACACCAGGCCTCCCTGTCCATCACCAACTCCCGGAGTTCACTCAAACTCATGTCCATCGAGTCAGTGATGCCATCCAGCCATCTCATCCCCTGTTGCCCCCTTCTCCTCCTGCCCCTAATCCCTCCCAGCATCAGGGTCTTTTCCAATGAGTCAACTCTTCGCATCAGGTGGCCAAAGTATTGGAGTTTCAGCTTCAGCATCAATCCTTCCAATGAACACCCAGGACTGATCTCCTTTAGGATGGACTGGTTGGATCTCCTTGCAGTCCAAGGGACTCTCAAGAGTCTTCTCCAACATCACAGTTCAAAAGCATTAATTCTTCAGCGCTCAGCTTTCTTCACAGTCCAACTCTCACATCCATATGTGACCAGTGGAAAAACCATAGCCTTGACTAGAACGGACCTTTGTTGGCTAAGTAATATCTTTGCCCTTCAATATACTATCCAGGTTGGTCATAACTTTCCTTCCAAGGAGTAAGCGTCTTTTAATTTCATGGCTACTGTGATTATGTAAATATTATCCATTTATCATGAATAATTATTATTAATTGTATCATGATTAGTCAATAGAAAATAATAGGATTCTATATTACTAAAACAACCATTTAATAGAAAAGCCCGTAATCACTTTTTAAAATCCAGATGCACATTAGAATAATCTTGGGATTTTCTGAAAAGTACAAATGCCCCAGTAGTGTTTTTTTCTCCCAAGCTCCAAATGTGATTCTAAGGAACAGTATGTTTAAAAACAACTAACAACTGGACTATATGATGATCTTTTACTTTTATCTAGCTTGTTTCACTTTTTTTATTTCATATTCAGTGCTCTCTCATAAACTAAATGAGTTTATAACTAAATGAGCTATGTTTTCCAATTACTCAGGGCTCTCTCACAAACTCACTTAGTTTATGTTCTCCGATACTCCATCTCTTTTTCCTTGTTATTTTTTCTCAAGCCTTTATCAAGATCATAGAAAATGTTTTTGTATATATATATATACACACATAGGAAAACATAACTTTTTGTCTCGCTAAAAAATTTATGACATTTTGATTCTACTTGTATGACTCCACCAATATTATTGCTAAAAGTCTAGAAAGCTTAATAACTTGTTGATTTAAAGAAAATTTGAATGAGGCTTGAAACTTCTGATTCAATTTTGAGAATATAAAGAAATACTATATTGTAAAAAGGCTCCCTGGTGGCTCAGTGGTAGAGTCTGCCTGCAACGCAGGAGCTATGACAGATGAGTGTTTGATCCCTGGGTCAGGAGGACCCAGAGGAAATGACAACTCACTCCATATTCTTGCCTGGAGAATCACATGGACAGAAGAGCCTGATGGGCCACAGTCTACAGGGTCACAAGGAGTGGGACATGACTGAAGTAACTGAGCGATGTTGTAAAAAAAAGAAAAACAGGAAATTAACATGTGATACAGAATTATTATTAACTAAAGTACAGATTTTGTTCAAATTTCACAAAATTTTATGCTAGTCTCCACTACTTGTTTTCATACCTTATTCAAGATATACACTGAGCAGCTTCAGCTGTGTGCAACAAATTCTAATAAATTCTTTTTGTTTTTATGCAGTTACAAACTTTTTCCAATTTTCCTTGTTATAGCTTCTTAGATACACTCATAATTTTAAAATGGACATTTAATTTCCAACTACATGGATCTTTAAAGTATCTCTGATACTGGTTTCTCATTTTGATATTAATTTCTCATTTAAGTGCTGCTTCTCTACCATTCCCTTTTGCGTTTTTCAATCTTTTAACTCTATTGAGGCTTTCAGTGGCTAAGTCAAATATTTCTCTTTGTAAATGTCATATTGCACTTGAAAATATGAGAATTATTCTCAAATACCTTTTGATATTGATTTTAACATAATTCCACAGTAATAAGAGAACAGACTCTTTGATTTCAATACCTTCTTAGACCATGAAATTTTTACACCTTGTTTTATGTTCCCGGATATGCTCCAGTGTCTCCTGGTTTATACTTTGTGGGAACTTGAATAGAATTTGCAATCTTCTATTTTGTAAAAATTGTATAAATTTAGGGCTTCCCTGGTAGCTCAGCTGGTAAAGACTCTGCCTGCAATGCGGGAGACCCCAGTTCTATGTTGAGTTGGGTCAGAAGTGCTTTTCTGTCTACTTTTCTGTCGATTAATTCTATTAACTTCTGAGAGTTTCATACAGAAACTCCAACTAAAAATCTCAATTTACCTACTTAAAAAATAATTGTAATATATCATGGAACTGTATGTAACTTTGTTCTGTATTTGCCAAGTCTTCTGGAAATGTGTTATCATTCTTTCATAACTTAAAAAAGAAAGAAAAAAAAAGGTAGTCAATTAATTCTACCTACTTTAAATAACATTTACAAATACCAAAGACAGCTAATTGAAATACAAAACCTAAAAGTTAACAGACTATTTTAAAGTCTCAATTTAGTTACCTCTGAGAAAAGGAAATGCATGTTTACAGACACATGCAGGAAAGTTTGTTTCTAGAGTCAATATGCTATAGAAAAACTTGATATTGTGTTAAATATTGAAATCAAGATGACTACTGAAGTCATCAGGAGAAGGTATCTAGGTCAGAAGTTATCTAAGAAAATGTAAAACAAAAAGCACAGTAAAAGCAAATAGCACCCTGCAATAGTTCAGCAGAGAAAATACTGTTTCAAGAGAAAGAGCCAAACAGCAGAAAAAGCCAAGGAAAAAGAAAACAGAATTGATGTGCCCTTCTGAGTGCCTAGAAAAGAGTTTAAAAACCACAGTGAAAACTCTTCTATTTACATGTAATGCTTAGCCCTTGGCACCTCAAAGGGAGAAATGAGTAAGCGAGTCTATTAATGTAGAGATAATTGCTCTTGAGAATTCCAATTACAGCTAGTCTCAATTTTAAATAATGAAATTCCTGATATTCACATCCTAACAAAGCAACAAGAGTCAAGAATTATCATAATAAAGTATCATTCATGGATCAGAATAGAGTTATATGGCCCATAACACTCAATCAGTATTATTTATAACTATTTTGGATCAATTGAACATGATTTTCATTAAATCGAAATGGGAAGCAAATTAATTTCAACCAAACAAAATAAACTTATAGTGCAAGTACTATAACATTATTAAAATGTCTTTTAAAGGTAACAGCTTTGTAACCAAATTATTTTTTTTTGTTTGTTTTTTTTCTTTTTTTTGTTTTTTAATTTTATTTTTAAACTTTACAATATTGTATTGGTTTTGCCAAGTATCGAAATGAATCCACCACAGGTATACATGATAATTACACTCTTTTAATATTCAATGCCTTTCAGGATTTAAAAGTTAACTTTGAAATACATTTTCTCTGAACTGAGTAACCAATTTTTAACTGTTTGATATTGTTATGTATACTATTATCACAAGAAATCTAGTTTTGTGTTCTTTAAAATACATTATAAAACACAAAACTAGATTCCATGTGATAATAGTATACATAATATCAAACACAAAATAACATGATCCACATTTACTGTAAATACAAAGCTAGATATTTGAAAACACAGTTTATTCAGTAGTTTCTTTTTAAAAAGAAATAGATTTAAGGCTATCAATATTTACAATTAAATTATTTTGATTTTATCTTAATTTATATCGCTATTCAGTTTTTCAAAAACAACACACCATCTGAGCACAGCCATTAGGTTCTATTCAATTGAAGATACACAAGCTCTTCCTTCAGTTGGACAAGCTAGTAAGTGAATTTTTGTTGTCATTTAGCAGAATACCAAGAAACAACTGTAGCCTCTTTCAACTGAAAACCCAGCTTACCACAGATGGCAACTCCTCCCAACTGCTCTATCTCAGAAGAAATGGAACTATAGAATAATTCTAACTTGATTGAAGAAAAGACAACATTCAACTGAATGTAAATAGTTGTCTAGCTATCTTGGAAGAGAACAATTAGCTGACTACTGTTAAAAATTAAGAGATTACAAAGAAAGAGTTAACATTTATTACATACCTCCTGGGTGCCAGATAGTTTTCTAAGTATTTTTTAATAAAGTATTTCATCTCACCCTGATTACAGACACATCAGACAGGAGCAGTTGAAATCCTTGTTGGACTTCCTCATGATATTAAACTATGATGTCCTTTAGGGCTGGGCTGAGTCTTGTCTATTTCTAGAACATAGAACAGACTTTGGCACAGAGTGGATACTCAATAAATTTTGTACATCAAATGCCCATTATATTGCTCATTTTAGATGAGAACATCAAGGCACAAAACTGCACAACACTTGAGGAGCTGATCCTACATCAAGCTTTTTATAACAGAAGATACCTAATGAGACAGAAGAGGGGATGCAAGCTCCTGGGTGGTC
This sequence comes from Bos javanicus, assembly GCF_032452875.1. Classification (NCBI taxonomy): domain Eukaryota; kingdom Metazoa; phylum Chordata; class Mammalia; order Artiodactyla; family Bovidae; genus Bos; species Bos javanicus. The sequence goes on from NC_083870.1 coordinate 79,651,589, forward strand.
TAGGCATGTTACCAGAAGTATAGGTTCACATGTTCTAATGTCCCGGAGTCTGAAATTATCTAGCATGCTATCCTTATATGATGATAGCAACGTTTCACTTTTATCCATATGATACAATTTAATTACACACCATTAGTAAACTGATGCTTCAGAAAGATGTTCTTCTTGTACTACTTGCAATATCACCTGAATCCTAGGGAGGAGGTGGGAAGCCTGTACTCTAGATGCTTGAGCATGGTATCATAAGGTTCTTAGAGAGTCCTACTCAAGAAAGAAAGACCTTCCAATGGATCCACATTACACTCAAGAATAAAAGCAGAAGCCAACATAATGGCCTAGAAGGCATTAGGCTTTCTCCCTTCTCCTCTCAGTATCTCTTGAACTTCATGTCCTTCCACTCTCCGCCTGGCTCTCTCTGCTGCAGCCTCACTGGCCTCATTTCTGTTCACTGAACATATCACAAAAGTTTCCTCTTGCATGTTTATCTATACAGTATGTTCCTTCATCTTCTTCTACCGTTTGCCCAAAGATCACTTGCTTGAGGATGTCTTGTCTTATCGCTCTATTTAAAACTACAATCTCCCCCATTTGGCTCCATTTGTTTTCATAATATTTGCCTGTATTACTTATTTACCATCATTTACTCCCCTTAGAATTCAAAGTTTCATAAGATCAGCTGACTTATTGGAAAAGACCCTTATGCTGGGAAAGGTTGAGGGCAGGAGGGGAAGCGGGGGACAGAGGATGAGATGGTTGGATGGCATCACTGACTCAATGGACATGAGTTTGAGTAAGCTCCAGGAGTTGGTGATGGACAGGGAAGCCTGGCATGCTGCAGTTCATGGAGTTGCAAAGAGTTAAATATGACTGAACGACTGAACAACAACAATAAGAATAATCCCAATACTCAGAAGTGTAGTGACCACATGGTAGGTATTTAAGTAAACATTTGTTGGATGAAGAAAACAATGATCTCCTCAATGCAGAATGAGACAAGTGGGGGTAAAAGGCAGTAGGCAAAAGAAAGATAAAATATCTCTCTCTCAAATGAGAGCCAGAATGATAGCAGCATTAAGCAGTAACTCTTTCATGATTTTGTGTATTATACTATGAAGTTTTCACTGCCTGAATGTCTTATCCACTAAGGCTAAATTCAAATGAAAACTCTTCAGTGGAATCTTTTCCAACTTTCATAGGCAGAGCCAGCTGTTCCACCCCAGTTGTACTCCACCAGCACTGGATTCGTCTCTCAGTTTCACAGTATATTACAGTACATATTTTCATTTGTCTCCTGAACTAACCTATGAGCTCTCTAAGGATCTGTACTATTCTATTTATGTTTATATAGCCAGAGCCTGTGATTTCATCCTGATCGATTTGTATTTATTGGCTGAAAATATAAATAGAAAACTAATATAGTGTCCCAAATCATGTTCTCCTGTTAGTCTCACATTTTTCTTATTGTCTTGAAAGCTAGTCCAGTCAATATTATAACTTCTTGTTCTTGATCAACACAGGATTCCAAATTGAACTTTCTAAATCATAGAAGTTTGACTATGTTTTGCCATTCTAACTAGCATTTTTTGCTTTTTAAAACATTATTATTACTACTGCTATCATTATTAACATCTTCACAGCAATGCAAAAGCAGAATACCTATGCATTGCAATTTCTTTCCATTAGGTGGTATACAGGTAGGAGAGATTTGCTATGCCCTCTCCTCACACTGCTTTTGATTTTGACAGAGTAATATGGAGCTTCTTTCACAAGGCACATTCTGTGAAGGAAGACTGTACAGACAAAAACACTAAGGAAGCGCCTCTCTTTGTTTCCTAGGTCATTGTTAACATCAAGATATATTAACAAGGATGAATCAGATACATAAATGCGAGGAGAGAAACTATTCCCATGGTAGGTGTTTTAAAATCTGCATCAAAACAGGGTACCCCAATTCCCAAAGAAAATACTAACCTGTCAGCAAATTATCTAAAAGGGTGATTACAGATGAATAGGCTATTAGGGACATATATGTTAAAAAACAAAGGCACAATTGGGAAAACCTCTTTCTCTAAAATAAGCTTTCATCTTTTCATTACTTTCTAACCTGTCAGCAGTCTTCTATGAAATCTGTAAGAAAAAAAATAGTATAGTATGAATATATGGTTTAATTTTTTCTTTTTATTTTTTTATTGAAGCATAATTGCTTTATAGAATTTGGCTGTTTTCTGTCAAACCTCAACATGAATCACCCATAAGTATACAAATATCACCTCCCTTTTAAACTGTCTGCCATCTTCCTCCCCATCCCACCCCTCTGGGTTGATACAGAGCCCCTGTTTGAGTTTCCTGAGCCATACAGCAAATTCCTGTTGGCTATCTATTTTACTTATGGTAATGTAAGTTTCCATGTTACCCTTTCCATACATCTCACCCTCTCCTCCCACCTCCCCATGTCCATAAGTCTATTCTCTATGTCTGTTTCTCCATTGCTACCCCGTAAATAAATTCTTCAGTACCATTTTTCTAGATTCTGTATATGTGTGTTAGAATAAAATATTTATCTTTCTGTTTCTGACTCACTTCACTCTGTATAACAGGTTCTAGGTTCTTCCATCTCATCAGAACTGATTCAAATACATTCCTTTTTATGGCTGAGTAATATTTCATTATGTATATGTACCACAACTTCTTTATCCATTCATCTGTCGATGGACATCTAGGTTACTTCCATTTTCTAGCTATTGTAAACAGTGCTGCAATGAAAAATGGGATACATGTGTCGTTTTCAATTTTGGTTTCCTCAGGGTATATGACTTGGAGTGGGATTGCTGGGTCACATGGTGGTTTTATTCCTAGTTTTTTAAGGAATCTCCATACTGTCTTCCATAGTGGCTGTATCAATTTACATTCCCACCCAAAGTGCAAGAGCACTCCCTTTTCTCCACACCCTCTCCAGAATTTATAGTTTGTAAACTTTTTGATGATGGCCATTCTGACTGGTATGAGATGATATCTCATTATAGTTTTGATTTGCATTTCTCTAATAATGAGCAAAGTTGAGCATCTTTTCATGTGTTTGTTACCCATCTGCATAGCTTCTTTGGAGAAATGTCTGTTTAAGTCTTTTTTGCACCTTTTGATTGGGTCATTTGTTTTTCTGGCATTGAGTTGTATATTTTTGAAATTAACCCTTTGTCAGTTGTTTCATTTGCTATTATTTTCTCCCATTCTGAGGGTTGTCTTTTCACCTTGCTTATAGTTTCCTTTGCTGTGCAAAAGCTTTTAAGTTTAATCAGGTCACACTTGTTTACTTTTATTTCCATTACTCTACGAGGTGGGTCACAGAGGATCTTGCTTTGATATATGTCATTGAGTGTTCTACCTGTGTTTTCCTCTAATAGTTTTATAGTTTCTGGTTTTACATTTAGGTCTTTAATCCTTTTTGAGTTTATCTTTGTGGTGTTAGGAACTGTTCTAATTTCATTCTTTTACATGTAGCTGTCCAGTTTTCCTAGCACCATTTATTGAAGAAGCTGTCTTTGCCCCATTCTATATTCTTGACTCCTTTGTCAAAAATAAGGTACCCATAGGTGCATGGATTTATTTCTGGGCTTTCTATCTTGTTCAATTGGTCTATATTTCTGTTTTTGTGCCAGTACCATACTATCTTGATGACTGTAGCTTTGTAATATAATCTGAAGTCAGGAAGATTGATTCCTCCAGCTCCATTCTTCTTAAGACCACTTTGGCTATTTGGGGTCTTTTGTGTTTCCATATGAATTGTGAAATTTTTTGTCCTAGTTCTGTGAAAAATGCCATTGATAATTTGATAGGGATCGCATTGAATCTGTAGATTGTGTTTGGTGGTAGTATAGTCATTTTCACAATATTGATTCTTCCTACCCAGGAACATGGAATATCTCTTCATCTATTTATGTCATTTTTTATTTCTTTCATCAGTGTCTTATAATCTTCTGTGTACAGTTCTTTTGTCTCAAGTAAGTTTATTCCTATTTAATTCTTTTTGTTGCAATGGTGAATGGGATTGATTCCTTAAATTCTCTTTCTGATTTTTCAGCATTAGTATATAGAAATTCAAGTGATTTCTGTGTATTGATTTTGTATCCTGCAACTTTGCTAAATTCACTGATGGGCTCTAGTAATTTTCTGACACTATTTTTAGGGTTTTCTATGTAGAGTATCATGACATCTGCAAACAGTGAGAATTTTACTTCTTCTTTTCTGATCTGGATTCCTTTTATCTCTTTTTCTTCTCTAATTGCTGTAGCTAGGACTTCCAGAACTATGATGAATAATAACAGTGAAAGTGGACACCCTTGTCTTGTTCCTGATCATAGGGGGAATGCTTTCAGTTTTTCACCATTGAGAATAATGTTTGCCATAGGCTTATCATATATGGCCTTTACTATGTTGAGGTAGGTTCTTTCCATGTCCAATTTTGGAAGAGTTTTAATCATAAATGGGTGCTGGATTTTGTCAAAGGCTTTTTCTGCATCTATTGAGATGAGATATGATTTTTATCTTTAAATGTGTTAATATGGTATATCACTTTGATTGATTTGCATATATTGAAGAATCCTTGCATTCCTGGAATAAACCCAACGTGATCATGGTATATGAACTTTTTAATGTGTTGCTGAATTCTGTTTGCTAAAATTTTGTTGAGGATTTTTGCATCTATGTTCATCAGTGATACTGGCCTGTGATTTTCTTTCTTTGTGTTGTCTTTGTCTGATCTTGGTATCAGGGTGAGTTTGGAAGTGTTCCTTCCTCTGCAATTTTTTGAAAGAGTTTTAGAAGGATAGGCATTAGCTCTTCTCTAAATGTTTGATAGAATTCTCCTGTGAAGCCATCTGGTCCTGGGCTTTTGTTTTTGGGGAGATTTTTGAGCACAGTTTCAATTTCAGTGCTTGTAATTGGGTTGTTCATAATTTCTATTTCTTCCTCTTTCAGACTTGGAAGATTGAACTTTTCTAAGAATCTCCATTTCTTCCAGGTTATTCATTTTATTGCCATATAGTTGTTCATCTTGTAATCCTTTGTATTTCTGTATTGTCTGTTGTAATCTCTCCTTTTCATTTCTCAATTTATTGATTTGATTTTTCTCTCTTTTTTTCTTGATGAGTTGGAAAGGTTTGTCAATTTAGTTTATCTTCTCAAAGAACTAGCTTTTAATTTTATTAATCTTTGCTATTGTTTCTTTCATTTTTTTATTTGTTTCTACTCAGATCTTTATGATTAAATTTTTAAATGTAAATAATTATCTTTGTAAGACCAAATAGCTATGACACTACAGAGATCACAGAAAGAGTACCGCAAACATGAAAATTAAGTGAAATTCATTCCACTGCTCTTAAAAAGAGAATAATTTCCAGGGATTCATTTCATGTTTAAGCATATATTAGGAAGCTAAACAAAATTTTCCTAAATTGTTATTTTAATTGTATGAGTTTTAAAATGATCCAGAATACACAGAAACATGGAAAATGTTTCCCAAATAGTGGGTTGGATCAACACTGGGTCATTTAATTTCAAGTTTTATTTATTTGTTCCACATTCTTTTAATTTTCAATCTGTTCATATTAGTTTTTTTAACTTAGTGATATTATTAATGATGACTTTTGGACTTATAATCTAAAAATAGAATTTCATCTATCAAGACCAACTTTGAAGTTCTGGTATTAAGAAATAACTCAAACTTAGTTTCATAAAAATATTTCGTATGATCAATACTGTAATATTAGCATATGTAAAATTCAAGACTGGAGACACATTTACATAAGCATGCTGAGCCTTGTAGCAAAGACTTTTAAATAAAATAAATATTTTTGTAAAGTTCCTTTGGCTACTCTTTTATTTCCTTTATTTTTAAATGTATCCTACAATATGATTAACATTTTTGGTGCATTGTTCTGTAAATTTTAGCATATGTATAGATTCATGTAACTATGACTACAATCAAGATACAGAGCAGTTCTATCATCCCCCAAAATCCCTCCAATTCTGTACCTTTATAGTCATATTCTCTTCCCACTCCTAAATGATGGCAAGCCCTAATCTACTCTCCACCACTATAATTTCATCCTTTCAATAATGTCATATACATGAAATCACACAGAACTGAGCCTTCGAGACAACCTTCTTTCACTCAGAAAATGTCTCTGGAGTTTAGCCAAGATGATACATTTATTAATAGTTCCTTTTCGTTGCCAAATAGTGTTCAGCTATATGGATGTACCATAGTTTGTTTATCCCTTTAAGAACACTAAGTTGTTTCCAACTTGGGACAATTATGAATAGAGCTGTTAATAAACATTCGTGTACAGGTCTTATACAAATACATGCTGTCATTCCTCTACTGTAATTACCCAGGTTTGGGATTGTTGGCTTATACAGTAACTGTACGATCATCTTTACAACAAAATGTCAATCTTTTTCCATAATGGTTGCATCATTTTGCATGTCCATCAGCACTCTATGAAGGTTTGCAGTTGCTCCACAGACTTGTCAGCACTTCTTCTTTTATCTATTATTAATTTTAGTCATTCTAATAGATCTGCAGTGGTATCTCATGGTGCTTTTAGTTTATGGTTACTACGATTTTCTTTTTGAGTGCTTATTTGCCATCAATATATCTTTTTTGGTATTTGTTTCAACTTTCCTTGAATTCCAACTGGCTCATAGGCAATTTCTGTCCCATTCTAATTATAAATGGCAAGTAGTTTTCCTTTCTATTGAACCAAAGTCTGATTCTCAATATCCTCCTATAAATTTTAGTTTGGTCACCTCGAATTACAAAGAATAAGTCATCTGAATGCCCTTCAAAGATGTATCTTCCAACACATTTATTCTCCATTCTAAATAAATACATCTCTTTCAACTTTCCTTATCAAACACATATTATATCTTCTTAAAATAATACTTAGACTGAAACCCTGGCATATACAATAGCAACGAGAGAGGTTGTATTAGTTTACTTGGGCTGTTGTAAAAAAGTACCACAGACTGGGTGGTTTAAACAACAGAAATTTATTGCCTCGCAGTTCTAAGAGCCTGAGATCCAAAGTCAAGATGTTGACAGAGTTGGTGCCTTTTGAGGGTTGTGAAAGAAGGACCTGTTCTCTCACAAGTCACTCTCCTTGGCTTGTGGATGACCATCTTCACCCTGTATCTCTTCACATCATCACTTTATGTATGTCTTGGTGTCCAAATTTTCCCTTTTTATTAAAAACACCATTACTGTTAGATTAGAATCCAACTTAGTGACCTTAGTTTAACTTGATTACCTCTGTAAAGATCCTGTTTCCAAATAAGATCATGTTCTAAGGCTGTGGGACTTAGGACTTCAACATATGAACTTGAGGTGGGATACATTTCAGTGCATAACATCCCACCCTTGTACTGTTGTTTAGTCATTAAGTCATGTCCAACTCTTTTGAGACCCCATGGACTAGAGCCTACCAGGCTCCTCTGGCCATAGGATTTCCCAGGCAAGAATACTAGAGTGGGTTGTCATTTGCTTCTCCAGGGATCTTTTTGACCCAGGTAAAAAACCCACATTTCCTGCTTGGCTGGCAGATTCTTTACCACTGAGCAACCAGGAAAGTCCCCATTCCATTCTCTGACTCTTCAAAATTCATGTCCTCACATACAAAATATACTCACTCCATTTTAAAGTCTCCAAACTATGCGAGACAGCAAAAGAGACACAGATGTATAGAAAAGTCTTTTGGACTCTGTGGGCGGGGGGGATGATTTGGGAGAATGGCATTGAAACATGTATAATATCATATAAGAAATGAATCGCCAATCCAGATTTGATGCAGGATACAAGATGCTTGGGGCTGGTGCACTAGGATGACCCAGAGGGATGGTATGGAGAGGGAGGTGGAAAGGGGGTTTCAGGATTGGGAACACGTATACACCCGTGGCGGATTCATGTTGATGTATGGCAAAACCAATACAATATTGTAAAGTAATTAGCCTCCAATTAAAATAAATAAAGTCTCCAAAAGTCTTAACTATCCTGGCATCAACTGTACCTCTAAAATCATTTAAATCAGCCAAATCAGTTATGTGTAAAACTCAAGGCAAGATTCATCCCGGGGCAAAGCTCCTTTCTGTCAGACAACAATGATGGGACAGACATAAGATAGACATTCCCACTACAAAAGGGATAAATTTTAAGGAAGAAAAGTTTCCCAATCAAGTTTGAAACTTGCTAGGACAAATTAATGAGAATGTGACGCTTGAGAATAATCCTCTTGGCCCAATGCTCTATCCTCTGGGCTCACTAGGGTGGCCGCCCCATCCCCTTAGCCCTGAGCAGTGGGGATTCTGCCCTCTGAAACCAAGAAGGTTACTCCACTCTCGGGAACTAAGAAAGTAGCCCCACCTTCAGAAACTGAGGAGGAGACTGCCCAAACTTCATGGGCTTGTTTCCTCTTGGCCTGTGGTGTCAGGAGCATCTGCTGGCTTCTGAGTTGCTTTCAAGGTCAATATTCACTTTTCTTGCAAGATGACATATTTGCACCTGGATAGATCTCTCAGACTGTTAGGCTCTATTGCTTGTGGTACCCCAGAAGTCTGAGAGCCTTCCTTCATTTCATCCTGACTCTGTCTCCCTTCACTCCAAGCTGGCAATGTTTCCTTTGATACAAATTTCTCATAAACATTGTTGATCTCCTGAGCAATCCATGGGGGTCTAAACTATCAGACAGGAGTCTCCCATGGATCCTTCCTGAATAACCACGTCTCTATTCTTAACTTCTTCTAAGACAGTTGATTAGATCCATGGGTCACATGCCTAATTTTCTTAACAAACATCTGTCCAGTCACATTTTGATGTTCTCTCTAGAATATATTTTCTTTTATTTTGCAATAGGAATAGGCTGAGAATTTTCCAAGTTTTCAAGTCCTGCTTACTTTTTGTTTAACAATTCATTTTTTAATTTCTCTCTCTACTCTTGAATTTTACTATTAGCAGAAAAAGAAAACCAAATCATACCTTCAACACCTGCTTAGAAATCTCATCAATTACAAATCCGTTTGTCACCCACAATTTCTACTTCGTATCTACCAAAAATGAGAACACGGTTCAGCCAAGTTTTTTGCCACTTTGCCATGCATCCAGGAACATGTTCCTCATTTCCATCTGTGATCTCAACAGAAGTACTTCTAACATTCTCCTCAAGGCAATCTAGGCTTTCTCCATCAGGTGTCTCTTTCCATTTCTATCCACAATTCAATTTCAATGCCACTCCCATATTTTAAGTACTTGTTACAGCAGCATCCAACTTTTGGGTACTATAATCTATATTACTTTGCCAGAGCTGTTGTAAGAAAGTATTGCTGACTGAGTGGTTAAACAACATAAATTTATTGTCTCACAGTTTTGGAGGCTATAAGTACAAAATCAAGCAGAGTTGGTTCCTTCTAAGGGCTGTGGAAAAGAGATCTTTTCCAGGCCTCTCTCAAGTGGTAGGCAGAAGGAGAAAGTCAAGGATTAAGATATCACTAGTATTCACTGAGAGTGGACTATATATTAGGTACTTCAGCATGCATGATTCCCACATTTAAACCTCACAAAACCCCTTTGAAATATATAATATACCCTCTCAGTTCAGCTGCTCAGTCATGTCTGACTCTTTGTGACCCCATGGACTGCAGCACGCCAGGCTTCCCTGTCCATTACCAACTCCCAGAGCTTGCTCAAACTCATGTCCATTGAGTCGGCAATGCCATCCAACCATCTCATCCTCTGTCATTCCCTTCTCCTCCCACCTTCAATCTTTCCCAGCATCAGGGTCTTTTCAAATGAGTCAACTCTTTGCATCAGGTGCCCAAGTATTGGGAGTTTCAGCTTCAGCATCAGTCCTTCCAATGAATATTCAGGACTGATTTCCTTTAGGATAGACTGTTGGATCTCCTTGCAGTCCAAGGGACCCTCAAGAGTCTTCTCCAACACCACAGTTCAAAAGTATCAATTCTTCAGCGCTGAGCTTTCTTTATAGTCCAACTCTCAAAGACTATATCTGTATATATATCCTTTATAAGGTATTTTTGTAAATATACCCTTTACAGATAAAGAAACTGAATTAAAGAATGAAGGATGAACTATCCAAGATGATCCAGTCAGTTAGGATTTGAACCCAAAGTCACTGAAATTCAAAACTCATGCTTTAATCCACTGTATAACATCACAAAGGAAACATAAGAATATGCCCTAAATATAAAAATTGATTGTAGAAAAACCTGTTGGCTCCAATTATGTTATACCTGAAACTAGATCTATTTCTCTATAAATGCCATATTTCAGTACAATACAAAATAATTTGAATATGCAACAAAAATGATTAATTTCACCCAACCAACAATACATTTCACTACTTAGTTATTTTTTAAATAATTTTGTCTGAATGCACCTATATCAGTTTTGAGTCAATTTTGAAAGAGGGGATATTGGTTTAATGTGCCTTAGGGTATTCATTCATTGCAACTCAAAATGAGATTTGTTTTTACCTTCATGTGCAGTTAAAAACTAAAAAAATTGTCTTATATACCTCCTTTTCTTTATGATCTTAAATATTAAAGATAGAACTGTCTCCCTATGATTCTCTCCCTAGCCTATTTCAGCTTCTAATAAACATTCTTGAGAGTTACTTTTTGGGGACTCCCAGGCAAGAAACTTCATTCGGTTGGCAGTTATTACTAGGAACTGTTTTGGTATGAAATCTGCACTGATTTTGCAAATTCTACACTCAGATTTTAAACTGCTTTATTTGTGCTACATTAGCCATAACCAATATTTTCATTTTATTTTTGGTAATTTAGAAATTTTAGAAGTGGAAGACCAAATTCCTAATGATACTGCTGTTGTTTAACCTCTCCTAATTTTTCTCTTTTTTGGAAAGCAGGTCCACTCTCAGACAGTCCTCAAAGATGTTGCTTCATACCAGCTGCCAAAATAAAATCTAGGGATTCTTTAATCATCCTTCCAAACTGTGCTGAGCACCATTTCTTGTTTCAGTTTTCTAGATTTTTAGACACATTTTGGGACTCAATTGGTACAGTATCCACTAAAATTAATGGGTACCACTTGCCAAATACAGAAGCCAAAGAAAATTTCATTTCATGAAAATATAAACAAACTCAAAGTAAGCCATATTGAGAATATAAATGAAAATCAAATAAAAAACACAAGAAATGCCCTATCCCCTTTATAGCAGGTGATTTGTGTTTTAAAATCACAGGCTATGATTACAGCTGTAGATTCCATCAGATTATTTTTTACAGCTAAGGAAATGTGCCTTTGAAGGCAGGGATCCAAATTTCTGAATCGTGACAGCAACAGCTGAGGACTAAAGATAGAGAGTCAAAACAGCATTTTCTGTACATTTTCAGTTGTTAAAAAAGCAGTTACAGTACATTATGTGTGAAATATATCATTTTAACCCTGTGATGGTTTCCCTGGGAAAAAGATTTATAACAGAAAATGTTATTTTATGCCTTCCTGATACCACATCTATAAAATGGCAATGGCTCCTTTTCTTTCTTGATGTAATATTTTCAAATGTATTTTATGTAGATATATATGCTCTTTATTAACAAAACATCTCTATTTCAAATAAACGCTGAGTTGACACACAGCTCATCACCTGCTGAGGCACACTCACCTGAGAGGCTATTTGCTTTTCCCTCTGCTTGGAAAACTTTCTCTAGATCCTTCTATAGTTCCCTCCCTGCTTCCTTCAGAGACCTAGTCATACATCTTCTCCTGCGAGAGCACCCCACCCTCCCACAGTTTCTTCTTCTAACAGCATCCATGGCTCTCAGACTTTGTTGTTGTCCGTCACTCGCACTATAATCAGTGAGCACAGATTCCTTTAGTTTTATTTTCCATACTGACACCAGCACGCAAAACACTGCCTGGCATATAACAGGAGTTTAATACATGTCTTATTAATAAATAAAGGTCACTTAGTTAACTAGCAAGAGCATTTACTCTGTGCTCCAATTAAGGACCATCTGTCTCCTTCTCAGTCACCTCAGTGAGGTCTGTAAGCAAATCTATTCTTACAGTCACTGCAAAGAGATGCTGAAAGACACGCTCACAATGACAGAGCAAATGCAAGAATAAGACTTATCTTGAATTAACCACTCCTAATGACCTTTTTTTTCATACTGTTCATGGGTTCTCAAGGCAAGAACACTGAGTGGTTTGCCTTTCCCTTCTCCAGTGGACCACGTTCTGCCAGACCTCTCCACCATGACCCGCCCATCTTGGGTGCCCCACAAGGCATGGCTTAGTTTCATTGAGTTAGACAAGGCTGTGGTCCGCATGATCACATTGACTAGTTTTCTGTGATTATGGTTTGTGTGTCTGCCCTCTGATGCCTCTCGCTATCATTCACCTAGAGCCAGACATCCTGGAATGTGAAGTCAAGTGGGCCTTAGAAAGCATCACTACAGACAAAGCTAGTGAAAGTGATGGAATTCCAGTTGAGCTATTTCAAATCCTGGAAGATGATGCTGTGAAAGTGCTGCACTCAATATGCCAGCAAATTTGGAAAACTCAGCAGTGGCCACAGGACTGGAAAAGGTCAGTTTTCATTCCAATACCAAAGAAAGGCAATTCCAAAGAATGCTCAAACTACTGCACAATTGCACTCATCTCACACGCTACTAAAGTAATGCTCAAAATTCTCCAAGCCAGGCTTCAGCAATACGTGAACCATGAACTTCCAGATGTTCAAGCTGGTTTTAGAAAAGGCAGAGGAACCAGAGATCAAATTGCCAACATCTGCTGGATCATGGAAAAAGCAAGAGAGTTCCAGAAAAACATCTATTTCTGCTTTATTGACTATGCCAAAGCCTTTGACTGTGTGGATCATAATAAACTGTGCAAAGTTCTGAAAGAGATGGGAATACCAGACCACCTGACCTGCCTCTTGAGAAACCTATATGCAGGTCAGGAAGCAACAGTTAGAACTGGACATGGAAAACAGACTGGTTCCAATTAGGAAAAGGAGTACGTCAAGGCTATATATTGTCACCCTGCTTATTTAACTTCTATGCAGAGTACATCATGAGAAACGCTGGGCTGGAGGAAGCACAAGCTGGAATCAAGACTGCCAGGAGAAATATCAAGAACCTCAGACATGCAGATGACACCACCCTTATGGCAGAAAGTGAAGAGGAACTAAAAAGCCTCTTGATGAAAGTGAAAGTGGAGAGTGAAAAAGTTGGCTTAAAGCTCAACATTCAGAAAATGAAGATCATGGCATCTGGTCCCATCACTTCCTGGCTAATAGATGGGGGAACAGTGGAAACAGTGTCAGATGTTATTATTTTGGGCTCCAAAATCACTGCAGATGGTGACTGCAGCCATGAAATTAAAGGACACTTACTCCTTGGAAGGAAAGTTATGACCAACCTAGATAGCATATTGAAAAGCAGAAACATTACTTTGCCAACAAAGGTCCATCTAGTCAAGACTATGGTTTTTCCAGTGGTCATGTATGGATGTGAGAGCTGGACTATGAAGAAAGCTGAGCGCTGAAGAACTGATGCTTTTCAACTGTGGTGTTGGAGAAGACTCTTGAGAGTCCCTTGAACTGCAAGGATATCCAACCAGTCCATTCTAAAGGAAATCAGTCCTGGGTGTTCTTTAGAAGGAATGATGCTAAAGCTAAAACTCCAATACTTCGGCCACCTCATAGGAAGAGTTGACTCATTGGAGAAGACTCTGATGCTGGGAGGGATTGGGGGCAGGAGAAGAAGGGGACAACAGAGGATGAGATGGCTGGATGGCATCACCGACTCAACGACATGAGTTTGAGTGAAGTCCGGGAGTTGGTGATGGACAGGGAGGCCTGGCGTGCTGCGATTCATCGGGTCGCAAAGAGTCGGACACGCCTGAGCAACTGAACTGAACTGAACTGAACAAGGGTATCACTGAAAGTCAAACCTTCAATATGCAGAGGAATACTGCAAACATCTATGGCTTAGCTGGAGCACTTCTTGCTAGACACAAGGCAAAGCAGACATGAACTTGTGACCTTCCCATCAGAGTAGCTGTGCCACCGCCACCCAGCAGGATTCAGTTCGCACAATGGTAACACTATGCAAAAGCATGATTCACAGAACAGGAGCTCCGCCAAAGGCAAGAAGGCAATCTGTACAGAATACTATACACTGAGAGGGTTTCTTTTCATTTCAAAATGAGAAGCAAGCATGAGCGGGGGGTGGCGGGGTAGGGGGAGGTGGGAGGGGTTGGATATGAACTATCCAAGCAGGAATATATGTCCCTTAGGTGGGAAAACCCAGGATGTGTGAATAACTTCCCTTGTTCTGGACCCAAGTTCCAATAATGAGCTTCACTTTGGTAATCAAAATATTTCTTGAACTTGATTTTTAGTTTCTCATAGCTCAATAAATGCTATGAGAAATGTCGTGATGATGTTGAAAATTAGAGAAACATTTCAAATATAACTGAATTAGGTGACAAAATAAATACAGAGAATATTTTAAGGGATTCTGAAAATCACCTACTAAAAACCCAGAGACGCTAAGGTGAAAGACCCTTAAATCTGCATAAAATTCTAAATGATTCAGTATTCAAAACATTGAGCTTGTTGTCAAGGAGATTTATAGTAAGCAGAGTAATCCTCCTTTCCATTCTAGGCTATCATTTATACCATCCAGAAGCACTGCATTATAATTAAGAACTATTTTGCCATAGATAACATTATATTTCCTAAAGAGTAATCTTGATGTTTTTTATTAAGATTACTAAGCACAAAACATATAGCAATCTATGTTTACAAAATCTGTGTGTGAAAATGCTTGTTGGAAACAAATTAAACCCCTGGTAAACCGAACAGCAATCAAGTAAGAGAATGACCTAAGTGAGTGAATTAGCAGGAGTCTTGCTTAGAGATCTAACATATACCAACTTCTTCATCATCATCAGGCAATTCCTTCAGCTTTCTGTTTCTCAGTTTCTTGCCTGTAAGATGTAAGTGTTCATACCAAGTATGTTACAGGGTAATTCATGTAAATTAACAAATTATAATTTAAATTGTAAATGGCACTGCATTTGCGATGCAATCTGGTACGTATATTTAGATAGTACACTTCCTTGAAGGATTGAAAAACTGTTACAGACATGATCAAATTCACTTTTTTTGGCTGCACTGGGTCTTTGGTGCTGCACCTAGGCATCTCTTTGTGGTGCACAGGCTTCTCTTAATGAGTAGCAGGGGCTCTAGAGTGTGCAGGCTCAGTAATTGTGGCTCTTGGGCTTAGATGCCCAAGGCATGTGTGATTTTAGTTCCCCTCCAGGGATCAAATCTGTGTCCCCTGCATTGGAAGGTGGATTCTTAATCACTGGACCACCAGGGAACTCCCTCATTTTAAAGTATTCCCTGTAAAGAGGGAAATTCCAGCCTCCATGTGGCTCCTTGGCTTTTATACATAGTTCCCTGCTAAGTTACCATTTGTCCACCTTCCTAAATAAAACTTTGTCCTCAGAGCCTAAGGCAAGATTTGCAAAGCAAAGCAAAACTATCTTTAAAATAACATTGAAAGAGACTGTGAAGATTAGACTTCATAACATTTCATGGAAGAAAGAGCAAGAACAATGCATGACTGTCTCTATTTTCCTAAAGTATCCAAAAACATGCTCAATCTGATTTTTTTTTTTAATTACAAAGTACAAAAAAAAAAAAAAGCACATAAAGAAAATAAACGTGTTAAGGGGTTATTTTCACTAAGTGCTTAAAATATTATTTCATGTAGCACTTTAACATAATTCCATGATATAGGCTTTATAACATAGAAAAGTTTATAGGTAAATAATTTGAGGCCCAAATATCTTAGGAAACTTATTCAAAGTCAGAGCACTAGTAATGATGCCCTAAGGTCTTTCTGTATGTTATTCTGTGTTCTTTTCACTACACTAGTGTTTTTCCAAGTGTGGTTCCATAACCTCAATAACCAGCATCATTTGTGGTTTTATTTCCTAAAGAGTATCCTGGACCTGTTGTTAAAGATTGGTACCTTGAATCAGAAACCCTGGTGGTGAGACCCGCAGTGCACTGCATGATGCACACTGATGTTTGTGAACCATGGTATTTCCTGATATTTTCAGAGTTGATCTCATGGAATTCAAGCATATGAGTTGAAAAGAAGGGAAATACAGAAATAAATAATAGGTCAATTTCCTAAATGTAGATTTACTAGGCTAGAGAAATCTGCCTTCAGTTAAGACAGTAAGCAGGGACATTCTCAAGCCCCAAGACATGTGTAAGTCAGGATAACACACAGATGTTATTGCAGGTGTCAAATCAAATCAATTGCTGTGACTACCTTAAATGTGGAGACCCAGATGGGGAGGCTGCACTCAATGGGAAAGAATGCTGTGATCAATTAGGAAGGTCTGCCATGGGTCAGGATGAAGTACCTAAGCGGTACAGTGGCCAACAGTGAGCACCTCTAATTATGCCTACATCTGAGTACAACAAGCCGATTTAAAGATTTTAAAGATTGGGGCCTACTGGAGATAATACAGAATTGAAGCAATACATGATAATTACAGGCACAGTCCTGTTGTTACAATTGGACCACTTATTGGTAACACAATTAATAATGGTTCTCAAGAACATATTTGACTTTACTCAAAGCATTTTATTGGAACTTTGAATATTACTAAGTGAAAGAAGCCAACCTGAAAAGGCTATGTGCTGTGTGAATCCAAAATTCTGGAAAAAGGTAAAACTATGGAGATAATAAAAAGATTAGTGGCTACCAGAGGTAGAGTGGGTGGTAGAGATTAATAGGCAGAATACAGGTTTTTTAGAGGAGTGAAAATACTCTGCCTGATACTGTAATGAGGGTTATACATCATTTTACAGATGTGCAAATGCACAGAATGCACAACACCAAGAGTAAACCTTAAGGGGGGTGATTATGATATGCCAATGTATGTTCATCCTTGGTAAAAAGCAGTGTACCAGTTTCCAAATGAGACTGATACTGAGGGAGGCTGTGTATGTGTAAGGGCAGGGGATGCAGAAGAAATCTTTGTACCTCTCTTTCAGTTTTGTTGTAAACCTGAAACTACTTTGAAAAATAGTCTTTTTCCAAAAAAAGTATTTTATTACATCTACATCCAGGGAAGAGATTTCTTATAGAGATTTGGAGAGAGGACAGTGATAATATAGAATTTCCATTCTATGACATAAAAATTATTCCAGAACTACTTTTCTTCCCTATAAAGATTTTGCATTATTTTTTATGTCTTGGATTATTTCCAAATTCTTTGATGGATGAATGCATCTGTCTCCCCACCCAAATTGTGGGAAACTCCTTCAAAGACACATCTTGTGTTTTTTCTCTCTGCATCCCTCCCATAATATCTCCTTGCAATCTTTTGTTCATAATAGCACTTAGATATTCATTCAAAATGAGTTAACAACAAAAGGTAAAAAGCTACCAATTCTGAAGTGTCTACTGTGTTCTAGTTGCTTTGCAGATATTAAAATAACTTTTCACAAACATATTTTTATCTCCCATTGTACACTTAAAGAAACTCATGTTCTGAGAAGTAAGGTTCAAAGCTGAAAATTAGTAATTCCTGAAAGTTCAATTCAAACCTAGCTGTCTCATTCCAAAGTTCTTCCTCCAAATAGAAAATCTTCTCTAATAATCAATTACTCTATAAAATATAGTATATATTTATTATTTTATACATATCTACTACAGATAAATATAAAACGGCCACTGAGTTTGAATACTTATATAAGTACACCTACATCCATTCATAATGATCTATGAATTAAAGCATTTCTCTGACATCTATTCACCTTCAGTTTAGTTCTGTGGAAGGGGAACTATATTAAGGAATAATTCTGTGTGGTTTCCAAGTAATGAGAAAAGGTCTTGGTTCTGGAGCTGATATTTTTTCCAATATTGTCAATTAGCTAATGCTCAAAGCCAGCTAGCTCTGGGGTTTCCTGATAAAAACAGAAGGAATAGATTTCCAGCCAAAAGAACACTCTGCTCCTAGAACTTTAATACAATCAAAAGAACATACAAGACAAAATAATCACCAGACTAGAAATTCTCTAGGGCAACAATTTGTCACAATCACCTTTATGCCACAAAATGGGCATTCAGTAAGTGTTTGGTCCTAGAGAAGCTAAAGATCGATGTACGATACTGGATGCTTGGGGCTGGTGCACTGGGATGACCCGGGGGGATGGTATGCGGAGGGAGGAGGGAGGAGGGTTTAGGGTGGGGAACACATGTATACCTGTGGTGGATTCATTTCGATATATGGCAAAACCATTACAATATTGTAAAGTTAAAAAAAAAAAAAAGAGTAGGTTATCACCTCCCCTCTTCACTGAAAAGGTAAGAAGACTAATTAGTTATAGTATAATTGCAACTAAACAAGGGGAAATAATTGAAAATATTGTCCAGAAACAGAAACAGTAAGTTGGGGTATATCAAATATTTACCTATTTTTTGGTAAATATTACAGACCTTCAGGTTGCTTCTGTCTTACCCAATTTCACGCTCACCAATTGAAAAATATCACGATTTTTTTGCCAAACCTTCTTTGATCCCAGAAAGACTGACCTAGAAGATTACAAACTGTCCCTTCTTCAGGAAAATATCACACTTTACTACATCTCTTCCTAAATAATCAATACCTATAAAATATTGTAGGAAAAAAAAACTAAAACTTAAAAGGTAAAGATACATGGATTTCCTGAGATCTCAAGATCTATAATAAACACATAATCCAAATGACAAAAAAAATCTTCCGTGTAATATGGTATGATATGCTCCTCTAGGGAACTGTACAAACACACGCAGAAGACAATTTGAAGGAATAATCTCTTAAGTTTTGGGGAGTCCGATCATCTAAGTGGCAATGAAGGTGCGTGCTCAGTCACTCAGTCGTCGTGATTCTCTGTGACCCACCAGGTTCTACTGTCCAAGGAATTTTCCAGGCAAGAATATTAGAGTGGGTTGTCATTTCCTTCTCCAGGGGATCTTTCTGACCTGGGGATCGAACTGCATCTCCAGCATCAATTCCTTACCAATGAGCCACCAAAGAAGCCTTCCAACTGATTTGTAAAACAATTGGCAATCTGACCACAAAATGTAAGCATCAAAACATTTTATGTGAAAGTACAAGGGACCTAAATGCTCAGAAACTTAAAAATCAAATACATCAGTTTAAAAGAAACAAAAAGTCCAACAAATACACAGTAATAATACTTTAACAAAGTTTTTGTACAGTAGTCTCTACCCAGTCTGGGTATGTTATGAAATCATAAAAAATAGTATGATTTCATAACAGAGAGAAGCAACAATGGTGGATGTTTCTTGGTAACACAGATAAAGGCTTTTATATTCATAAGATTCAAAACATTGCATTGAAAAGTCCAAAAGAAGAAGAGATCATGACCTACTTTGCTTCATTAATAATGATGTTAATTTCTGAAATCTCTCAAATTATACATCGTTATATAAGAATATAGCAAAACACCTACTTAGGCCTTCTAGAGATAATTATTTAGAGTTAGTCAATGTTGGTGCTAATCATTCTCCCTCATTGTTATTCTTGATTTGTCAAAAATAGCTAATACTGCTGACAACAGCATCCTCTCTGAACACTTTCAGGGACTATTATATTCTACTTTTGAAATAGTTGAAATAAATATCATTCTCAGCACTTTTATTTCACTTCATCTATGTATCACTCTTCAAACTATCGATGGTTACATATGTGACATCTATTCACTGACGGGTTCCTGTATTTGAGTCACATGAGGCTCTTCATGAAATAATTCCCTGAGAAATTGCCCCAGTATACCTATTATGCTCTATTAATAGAAGCTGTTAAATAAGTACTTAGCAACACACAGATTTACATAGCTGAGGAAGCCAATGATTGCTGTTAAAATGTATGCAGCTTTCTAACAAATGTATTGGTACTTGAAAGAAAATTTAATAGAAATGTCTTACATAGGAAAAGCAATCAAGTTATTAAAGCACCAGCTGCCGTTTTCCAAGCACACAGTCATAATATTATAAATTAAAGGACAAGAATTAGTCACCTATCTCAACAGCCTAGAATCTAGTCACTGGAAAATTAACTGCTGAAGAAACCAAGATTTAAGTTTTCTGTGGCTCTAGATCTTGCTATTTCTCTCTCTCTATTCCCACTACAACTACTTATATCCCTGAATATATCAACCTGACTGCATCACTCTCTTGCCTTGTAAGTTTCAAAGATCCCAGATAAATTCCAATCCCTTTAGGTAATGCCTCTCTTTTCTTATCCTGAAAAAGTAATATATTATTCGGAGACAAACCCAAGCCAAGCCCCTGTTCTGCCTGGATCAGGGCATTCTTTTAGCTTCATCTCCTGCCAACACCCCCAAACACTTCCCATAGTCTGTACACGGCCTTTGGGCTTTGCATGTTTACACATGCATTCAATCACTCATGTCACTGGTTATGTTTGTAGTGTTCTCTCCCCTTCCTTGCTCCTTGAATTCCACTCAAGACTTTGGTATATGTCACTTGATAACCTCCGTCTTGGAAGATCTTACCAATACTTCCAAGTTGGTTTTCCACAAGTTCTTGGTATTTGTATGATATTCGGTTGGTACCTTTACCCTAAATCTTATTACCCTATACACTTGTTAATCATACATTAATATATCTATTTCCCCCAGTTTACTGTGAACTCCATGAGAATATGGCTGATATTTTAATGATCTTTATATTCTAAGTTTCTACCAAAAAGTAAGGCATAGTGTAGACATATAGTTACTTTTGTCTGACTAAGTGAATAAAGTATGGGTTCCAGAACATTTAATGGCAACATATCATCATATTGGTGCCTGTGTGAGGGCATAGTCAGTTCAGTCATGTCTGACTCTTTGCAACCCCATGGATCCACCAGGATCCTCTTGTCCATGGGATTCTCCAGGCAAGAATACGGGAGCGGGTTGCCATGCTCTCCTCCAGGGGGATCTTTGCAACCCAGGGATCAAACCTGCATCTCTTACATCTCCTGCATTGGCAGGTGAGTTCTTGCCAATAGTGTCACCTGGGAAGACCCCTGATCTTTCAAATGTATATAGCACTCTTCTGCAAAGGATGACAGGAAGGAACCCCTTCCTGTAGAGCCCCTGCCACTGGACATGTCTTTCAGAGTGCAGGTTTAATTGTTATGCATGTATTGCCAGCTTCATACAAAAGAATAGAACATTTATGACTCAAATTATAACTAACTTATTTAGAAAATTATCTGTGACTCCTCATAAATTCTTAATAATATTCATATAATTAAATCAGTTTGAGTGCCTACTATACTAGGAGTACAATGAAAATTTTTTGAATAAGTAAATAAAAATGAATAAAATTGTTAATGAATATAAAACTGCTTTAGCTTGAAGATGCAAAGTAAAAGCCATTCATACATTGTTTACTATTTTACCTAAGGAAGCTGAACAACGAAGTGGACTTTCATGATTGATATTCAGAAGTATTGTGAGTCTAAAATGGTTTTCTGACAAACTCCTATCTACTCTGGATCAGAACTGCATTAGAATGGAAAATGAGCAAGCCCTAGTAGAGTACTGTCAAAGGATAATACTGAAATAGCAATTCAAAGCAAAACCCTGAAAGCATCTAATAAAAACACAAAAGGGAAAAGTAGCATTAAAGAAACAAAACCTCTACTATAACCTAAAGTTATTTCTTTTTTAATGCTTTGGAGAATCATAGTAATAAAGTGATTAATGTCCATGGGCAAGATGTAGAAATATACACCACTGCAAATGTTGCTATAAATCTAACATTTAAAAATATTGATAAATTTTAGCAATATATATAACACAGTAGATCTTTTTTTAAAAAGATAGTGCTTTGATATTTTTGAAAAAATGGTTTCTCAACTGAACAAGTGACTAGGATAACCAAGAGTTAATTGATTCCCAAGACAATTAAGAAAGCTAATGCCTGAAAACAAATCTTTCACACCATGTATGGTAGTAATTGGTGTTATTCACCAAGGATTCCAGCTGTCTTCCTTTGAGGCAGATGGTAGGATAACACTTTCTGGCCCCCTGTGAGATGATGGAGCATGTGACTAATTCTGACCAATGATTTGCAACTGGATGTAGACAAATAATTCATTGCCACGGTGAGACTTTCTAGAGCTCTCTTTATTCTCTTGCACTTGCCATTAAAATATCTGAGGTGGCGGTGATTGTCACCCTGCATCCCAGAAGGATTATGATCAGTCCAGCTCATCCATTTCCAAGATAAATATGTAGGATGAGCAAGAAGAAAATCTACAGGATTTAAGCCTCTGGGAGTTTAGGGGTTTTGTCACAGCAACATGACCAGCTTATTCTGACTTACCCTGAGAAAGTTTTATATAGTAAAACCAGATAGACTATTTCAGTACATTCTCTATGAGATTGATGTAATAAAAAGATCTATGCTATGCCAAAATGTGCCTATGATTATTTTAGTATAATCCATTTTATAAAAGTAGAGAGATATTTTGCACTAAGAAAAATCTTAAAGTAAAAGAAAAATGTATGTAGCTTGAATCATAATTACATAACAATATGGAGGGCTTCTCTGGTGGTTCAGATGGTAAAGAATCTGCCTGCAATATGGGAGACCCGGGTTTGATTCCTGAGTTGGGAAGATTCCCTGAAGGAGGGAATGGCAACCCACTCCAATATTCTTCCCTGGAGAATCCCATGGATAGAGGAGCCAGGCAGGCTACACTCCATGGGTCACAAACATGACTGAGCAATGAACACTTTCACTTTTCCCATGCCTTCATTATGTCATTGAATATTCCTTTTAAGTATCAGTTTACTCTGGTACAATGAAAATATGACCATTTATAAAATATAATTCATAAACTGCATATTTTAAACACACATCAAAACTGTAATGTGAAGTATATTCACTATGTCACTAAAAACTGGAAAACATTAAATTTGTCACTGTTTTGGTCCAAACAATAAATAAGCAAATATAATCTATGAGTTTAATCTTTCCGAAATCATTTATCTTATCAGAGAGCTCTATGATCACAAACAATCCCCCCAATAACAATAACTTCCGATTACTATAAGATCATTTTACTCAAAGATGGGCACAATAAAGGACAGAAATGGTAGAGACCTAGTAGACAATGAAGAGATTAAGAATAGATGGAAAGAATACACAAAAAAAAACTACAAAAAAGATCTTAATGAATCGGATTACTATGATGGTGTGGTCAGCTACCCAGACCTAGACATTCTGGAGAGCAAAGACAAGTGGGCCTTAGGAAGCACTGCGCTAATAAAGCTAGTGGGTGTGACAGAATTCTAGTAGAACCATTCAAAACCCTGAAGGATGATGCCATCAAGGTGTTGCATTCAATATGTTAGCAAATCTGGAAGACCCAGCAGTGGCCACGGGACTGGAAAAGGTCAATCTTCATCCAAATTCCCAAAAAGGGTAGTACCAAAGAATGTGCTAAGCATCAGACAATTGCACTCATCTCCCATGCTAGTAAGCTTACCTCAGTTCAGTCACTCAGTCATGTCCAACTCTTTGCAACCCCATGACTGCAGCACACCAGGCTTCCCTGTCCTTCACCAACTCCCAGAGCTTGCAAAAACTCATGTCCATCGAGTCGCTGATGCCATCTAACCATCTTATCCTCTGTCATTCCCTTCTCCTCCTGCCTTCAATATTTTCCACCATCAGGGTCTTTTCATATGAGTCAGTTCTTCACATCACATTGGAGTTTCAGCTTCAGCATCCAATGAGTACTCAGGATTGATCTCCTTTAGGATGGACTGGTTGGATCTCCTTGCAGTCCAAGGGACTCTCAAGAGTCTTCTCCAACACCATAGTTCAAAAGCATCAATTCTTCAGCACTCAACTTTCTTTATCATTCAACTCTCACATCTATACATGACTACTGGAAAAACCATAGCTTTGACTAGACAGACCTTTCCTGGAAAAGTAAATGTCTTTGCTTTTTAATATGGTGTCTAGGTTGGCCATAACTTTTCTTTCAAGAAGCAAGCGTCTTTTAATTTCATGGCTGCAGTCACCATCTGTAGTGATTTGGGAGCCCACAAAAATAAAGTCTGTCACGGTTTACATTGTTTCCCCATCTACTTGCCATGAAGTGATGGGACTGGATGCCATGATCTTAGTTTTCTGAATTTTGTGTTTTAAGCCAGCTTTTTCACTTTCCTCTTTCACTTTCATCAAGAGGCTCCATAGTACTTCTTTGCTTTCTGCCATAAGGGTGGTGTCATCTGCATATCTGAGGTTATTGATATTTTTCCCGGCAATCTTGATTCCAGCTTGTGCTTCATCCAGCCCAGCATTTCACATGATGTACTCTGCATATAAGTTAAATAAGCAGGGTGACAAAATACAGCCTTGACATACTCCTTTCCTGATTTGGAACCAGTCTGTTGTTTCATGTCCAGTTCTAACTGTTGCTTCTTGACCTGCATACAGATTTCTCAGGAGGCAAGTCAGGTAGTCTGGTATTCCCATCTCTTTTTAAGCATACTAGTAAGGTCATGCTTAAAAATCTTGCATGCTAGGCTTCAGCATTATGTGAACTAAGAATGTACAGATGTCCAAGCTGGGTTTAGAAAAGGAAGAGGAACCAGAGATCAAATTGCCAACAATCACTGGATCATAGAGAAAGTTAGGGAACTCCAGAAAAACATGTACCTCTGTTTCATTGACTATGCTATTGACTCCTCTGTTTCATTGCCTATATGGATCATAACAAACAGTGGAAAGCTCTTAAAGAGACGGGAATACCAGACTAGATTACCTGTCTCCTGAGACATCCATATACGGGTCAAGAAGCAACAGTTAGAAACCTGTATGGAACAACAGCTTGGTTCAAGACTGAGAAAGCAGTATGACAGGGCTATCTGCTGTCACCCTGTTTGTTTAGCTTATAGGCTGAGCACATCATGAGAAATGCCGGGCTGGATGAGTTACAAGCTAGAATCAAGATAGGTGAGAGAAATATCAACAATCTCAAATATGCAGATGATTCCATTCTAATGGCAGAAATTGAAGAGGAATTAAAGAGCCCCTTGATGAGGGTGAAGGAGGAGAGTAAAAAAGCTGGTTAAAAACTAAAAATTAAAAAAACTAAGACCATGGCATCCAGTACCATACAGCACCATTATTTCATGGCAAATAGAAGGGGGAAAGGTGGAAGTAGTGACAGATTTTCTCTTCTTGGGCTCTAAAAATCACTGTGGATGGTGACTACAGCCATGAAATCAGAAGACGATTGCTTCTTGGCAGGAAATCTATGACAAACCTAGTGTGTTGAAAAGCAGAGACATTACTTTGCTCATAAAGGTCTGGTTAGTCAAGGCTATGGTCTTCCCAGTGGTCATGTATGGTTGTGAGAGCTGGACCATAAAGAAAGCAGAACATCAAAGAACTGATGCCTTCAAACTGTGGTTCTGGAGAAGACTCCTGAGAGTCCCATGGACAGCAAGGAGATCAAACCAGTAAATCTTAAGGGAAATTAACCTTATTCAAATGAGTGAATACTCATTTGAAGGACTGATGCTGAAGCTGAAGCTCCAGTATTTTGGTCATCTGATACGAACAAACGGCTCATTGGAAAAGTCCCTGATGATGGGAAAGGTTGAGGGCAGGAGTAGAGGGCATCAAAGGATGAGATGGCTGGATGGCATCACCAGTGCAATGGACATGAATTTGGGCAAACTACAGGAGATGGTAAGGGACAGGGAGGCCTGGCATGCTGCAGTCCATGGGATTGCAAAGAGTTGGACACAACTGGGCGACTGTACAACAACAACTATAAGATCATACATTAAACGATGAGTAAAATTTTTCAAAATATAATCAGTTGAGTAGGAGGGCACACAACTCTCTCATTGGAGGAAGAGACCCAAATGCCAAGGACTGTGTGTGTCTTATTTACAGGCCTATTCTGTATGATGTAGCACAATGCCTAACACACAGAAAACATTCAGTAAGCACATAGACTACATTAACAAATATAAGAGCTTGGGTGACAGGGAGAGAAAGGAAAAACCCTTGTGGGATCCCTTAGAACCTTAGGTACTTTTTAATAATTATGGAGAAAACTCCCATTGGAGTTCATCTATGCAGTCTCCTTTATAGCAAACAGGTAAATAAAACCACAAAGAGAAGTCATGTCCTGAGTCAACAGAAGAGCTGGGATTAAAACTGAAATCACTGGTCTCTCAATCCATTATTCTTTCCACTATTCTATTCAACAGTGAGCAGACTAGAGACATTCAAGTAAGTACATTTTCCAGCTCTATCAAATATGCACACTTTCGGTGAATGCCTATCATGAGTCAGTCACTGTGCCAAGCACAATGGGGAGAAGTTGAATAGGATAGGATGCTTGCTTTATAGAAATTTATTCTTGGTTACCTTGATCCATTAATTGGGAACCATCACGGTGTTTATTTCAGTTCAAATGTTATATTTCAGTGTTATATTTTAGTGTTATATTTCAGTTCAAATGTTTTCCATCAGATAAACTGTTAAAAATATGTTGTTTTGCATTTATGGAAAATAGAGTCATTTGTTTTTAAGTTAAAAAGTTGACAAGATTCCTAGAAATGTTCATTACTGTTTAACATTTAAAACTATGAAATTGTCTAATGTGGTTTGCTCCGTATAAAATGTATTTTATCTTTTTTCCAAGGATACCATCTTTCTGTACTAGAATTACTCTGACAACAATATGTGCTTTGTAACCCTTTGAGAATAGGATCCTGCACCAATTTCACTGAAGTCTGTAACCACAGACTATGCAAAGCTGAATTCTAATTAATAGTACAGTAAAAGCTTTGTTCTCCTTGCTCCATAGGGGGATAAGTTAGATTCTTTAACTCTTTAAGCAGGGATCAGTTCATGTCACCTAAGGTGTACCCTTTCCTCTAGGTTACCCTAATCACCTTTCTAAAATATACCCCTGAACAGAAGGACAGGAATTTAATGACTTACTCACATGCCCCTACTCCATAAGTTTGGTGGTGGTGTGGTGGTTTAGTGGCTAAGTCAGGTCCAACTCTTGTGACCCCATGGACTATAGCCAGCCAGGCTCCTCTGTCCTTTGGATTTCCCAGGCAAGAGTACCTGAGTGGGTTGCAATTTCCTTCTCCAGGGGATCTTCCCAACCCAAGGATCAAACCCACATCTCTTGCATCTCCTGCATTGCAGGCCAATTCTGAGTCATCAGGGAAGACCTCCACAAGTTTAATACATGTACTAAATAGTACATATACTATTTAAGTACATATACTAGTCCATATTTAGTACATATACATGCCTCACTTTATAGCTAACTGTGTGTAACTCTACTTCCTTCAAAATTCAATGAGTTCATTAAGAGTAACTTTTCCTTTAACTTCAGTAGTGAAGCATGCTCAAGAAGTAAAGACAGAGCACAGTGAGAAATGGAAATAGGACATAAACCAGTTTAATCATTCCATCCAGCTATAATCAGTGTTCACAGATCATGTTGGTATACATTTTTCTAGTCTTGTGAAACACACACACACATGAAACACCATAACCATATGGGTAAAAATGTTACCATAAAGTTTTGTAGATTATTTTCACCACTTGGCAATATGTTCTGAATATCTTTCCACAGCAGCAAATATTCTTCTACAACACAGTTTTAAATGGTCTGATAGCAATTCATTAAGTGACTGCAAATTAAATCACCCTTATTTATTAGACTGCAGAATTTTTACTCTTTTACACAATTGTAAAAATTGCTTTAGCAAATAGTTTTATATACATACATGTACATATATATACACACACACACATATACCACTTTATGAACATCTGTTATTTAGATTTATGTCATTATTTCACATTATCAAAGACATTAATGGACACATTGTAGGTCCATAGCATTTTGTGGTGAATTGATTTCATAACACTTCAGGTTATAAGGGGCTTCCCAGGTGGCACTAGTCATAAGGAAATCAGCTGCCAAGGCAGGAGACAGAAGAGACATGGGTTCAATCCCTGGGTCGGGAAGATGGCACAGTAACCCAGTTCAGTATTCTTGCCTGGAGAATCCCATGGACAGAGGAACCAGGCAGGCTACTGTCCACAGGGTCACAAAGAGTCAGCCGTCACTGAAGCGACTTAGCACACATGCATGCACAAGTTAGGAAAGTTAACAACTCTTGCCACAACCAAAAGTACCAACAACAGTCAATGCTAACCTCTTGACTCGATGCATGTGTACAGAAAGCTGATACTTAAGAGTCTTTGGACACAGGTATGATTTTGTACCTTAATTTATATATATATAATTCACCTTGGAAAATAATTATTTTATTGGCTGGCACATAAACTGGGAAGACTTTCTTAAATAAACATCTATTTAATCAATTCACTTAAAAAGGATGGTGGTAGGAAAAGTGCAGAACTGTCATTTCACCTGATTTCATTTCAGCTGAGAACAGTTGGAACAGAAATGTGTGTCTGTGTATTAGCATGTGTATATACGAGCACATGTGTGTCTGACCTGGACTAAATTCTTCCCCAGCAACATCAACCATTGAACTAATGAATACATTTAGGATGTGCAGAGCCAATGTCTCCCAGTCTTATCATTTCTCAGAAACAAGGAAAATTGCTTGTACGAAGTCTGTTAGAAACTGAATTCTTCTGATATTTCACTATTATTCAAAAAGGTATAAAAAATATTTATATACAAGCAGAAATAAGAACAAAAAAGTGGGGTGAGAAAGAAAAATATAAAGTCCAAGTAAGAATGTGTTTGCACAAGCAAGGCTCATCTAATAAGCTTGGGTAACCAGTTTATTTCCAGAGCAGCTTGGAGACTCTGCTTTTTGGAAGGCAAGGATTGTGTTTTTTGAAGAAAGAAGACTGAGGAATAAGTGTGACAGCGGTTGCCTCAGGCCAATATGAGCAAGTTAAAGAGGAACCCTGATCAGACACTTAGTACTCACGTGGCTATAAGGATCCCCTAGTGGCTCAGATGGTAGAGTCTTCCTGCAATGTGGGAGACCCAGATTCGATCCCTGGGTTAGGAAGATCCTCTGGAGAGAAAATGGCAACCCACTCCAATATCCTTGCCTGGAAAATCCCAGGGACAGAGGTGCCTGACAGCCTACAGGTCATGGGGTCATAAAGAGTCGGATACAACTGATCAACTTATAACCATAACCATTCCCCCCACTGAATAAATAAACTTCATCTGTATATGGAA
The DNA here is from genome assembly GCF_032452875.1 of Bos javanicus. Classification (NCBI taxonomy): domain Eukaryota; kingdom Metazoa; phylum Chordata; class Mammalia; order Artiodactyla; family Bovidae; genus Bos; species Bos javanicus. Next base: position 79,680,975 of record NC_083870.1, read on the forward strand.
GGCTACAATTTGACAGAAGATGTTGGGCTTATAGCAATCAGCCTTGGGGGAGAATGTCAGAGCCCAGGTCTCAGAATCCTCTAAGAAGCTGCTGTTGGCGGCTGCTGCTGCTGCTGCTGCTGCTGCTGCTGCTGCTAAGTCGCTTCAGTCATGTCCGACTCTGTGTGACCCCATAGAGGGCAGCCCACCAGGCTCCCCCGTCCCTGGGATTCTCCAGGCAAGAACAGTGGAGTGGGTTGCCATTTCCTTCTCCAATGCATGAAAGTGAAAAGTGAAAGTGAAGTCGCTCAGTCGTGTCTGACTCTTAGTGACCCCATGGACTGCAGCCCTACCAGGCTCCTCCGTAGCTAACCTGTCACAAAGGTGCTATCCCACTGCTGACAGGCAAATTGCAAACCACGGCTGGGCAACCTTTCTCTGGTGGCTCAGATGGTAATGAATCTGCCTGCAATTCAGGAGGCCCAGGTTGGATCCCTGAGTCAGGAAGATCCCCTGGAGAAGGGAATGGCTACCCATGCCAGTATTCATGGAGAATTCCAAGGACAGAGGGGCCTGGTGGGCTATGTCCATGGGGTCACAAAGAATTAGACATGACGGAAAGACTAATACCACCTAATACCACCAACCTTCCTCTAGGGGAGGCAAGGCGTGACCCCGGAAGCATTATCATCAGTATTTACTGACAGCTTCTGCATATTCCTCACAGTGCTAGGTACCTGGGAGTGAGAGGAGGCTGCAGGCAGTCTGTCCCTTGGAGGAGGTACAAGGGAGGCTGGGAAGCAGACTTCCCACTAGTTTCACACCCAAATGTTCTAATCAGAACTTTTGGAGTTGTGAGAATCACATGCTCTCACCAAAACCTAAGTGAAAATGAAGGATAGTGGACCTGGTGGAGAGAGTACTGTAGGTGGGGCAGTGTGCATCCAGCAGGCGGCTGGAGCTGACTTGTCACAGCTTGAGGAAGCTGATTATTAAATCTTCAGGAATTTGCAACCAGCTGATTTTGCCTTGGGAGTTTAGAATCAACTGTGGTGGTAGTATTTATACCATGGAAATCTGCAAACACTACAAATTAAATTTTGTTCTGCTGCTCCCATCATCATCACTGTTATTTTCTGGAGAGAAGTGGTTCTTCCATCCACCATTGCCTACATCCCAGTTCATATCTATCATCATCCAGTTAATGCTTGCAATTATTAATAGTACCCACTTTCACTTTCAAAAATATGCCAGTTTGAATAGCAGATCATATGATCCCCCTAATTTTAGGATACACAGATCTCTGGGATCAAGACAGAAACTAGACTGCCCCATGAGCCCTAATGAGTTAAGAACTGTAAATGCAGCAGAAACTAGAGAGCTGATGTCCCCACTTCTTTTTCTCAGACACCTCATGGTGTTCCATCTTTGTTAATCTCTGCACTTGCTGCACTTTTTCTACAGCCAGCTACCTTATCAGGTTTCAGTTCAGTTCAGTTGCTCAATCGTATCTGACTCTGACCCCATAGACTGCAGCATACCAGCCTTCCCCGTCCTTCACCAACTCCCAGAGCTTGTTCATTGAGTCGGTGATCCATTCAACCATTTCATCTTCTGTCATCCCCTTCTCCCCCTGCCTTCAATCTTTCCCAGCATCAGGGTCTTTTCAAATGAGTCAGTTCTTCACATCAGGTGGCCAAAGTATTGGAGCATCACCATCAGTTCTTCCAATGAATATTCAGGACTAATTTCCTCTAGGATTGACTGGTTAGATCTCCTTGCTATCCAAGGGACTCTTAAGAGTCTTCTCCAACACCACAGTTCAAAAGCATCAATTCTTCAGTGCTCAGTTTTCTTTATCATCCAACTCTCATATCTATACATGACTACTGGAAAAACCATAGTATAACTAGATGGCCCTTTGTCAGCAAAGTAATGTCTCTGCTTTTTAATAAGTTGTCTAAGTTGGTCTTAAACAAGGAGCAAGCGTCTTTTAATTTCATGGCTGCAGTCACCATCTGCAGTGATTTTGGAGCCCAAGAAAATAATGTCTGTCACTGTTTCCACTTTCCCCCCATCTATTTGCCATGAAGTGATGGAACCAGATGCCATGATCTTAGTTTTTTGAATGTTGAGTTTCAAGCCAGCTTTTTCACTCTTCCACCTTCATCAAGAGGACCTTTAGTTCCTCTTTGCTTTCTGCCATAAAAATGGTGTCATCTGCATATCTGAGGTTATTGATATTTCTCCCAGCAATCTTGATTCCAGCTTGTGATTCATCCAGCCTGGCATTTCACATGTTGTACTCTGCATATAAGTTAAATAAGCAGGGTGACAGCATATAGCCTTGACGTACTCCTTTCCCAATTTGGAACAGTTTCACATGACCTCAGACAACTTCCTGAGTCCCCAAATTCAGATAACTTCCCTATTCTAGGGTCCTCCATAGACTAGCAATAGTCTTGGTATCTTTGTTTCAAAATTTTGAAAGAGAGAATCTGATTCAGCCATCTGACATGTTCAAGCCAAGTCACACAGGTTTATGTCCCTGGTAATACCAGAGACTCTGCTGCCTTTGGGTCAGGGTTCCATCTCCTCCTAATAGTGGTAGAAGGCTTTCCCTCCTGGCACTTGCAGGCACCACAGCGTATCTATTACACTTAGTGCTACAGATTCTTCAGCTACACTCAACTGTGTGTTATTTCCTCCATAAACCATGCTCTTTGAAGCCCCCATTGCTTTGTTTTCTACCAGGAGATTCTCTCTCCACTCTCATCCCCATCTTCTCCTCCTTTAAGAATCCAACCTCATCCTCCAAGTCACATGTCACAAGTCACATGTCACCTGCTCTTGGTAACTTTCCATTGCTCCTATCACTTCATTATTTTTTACTCATCTGTCTTCCCACTGAGTTACTGCACTTTCAAACAAGGCCAAGTGTTGCCTCACCAACCTCCTGGATATGTTACCTTAAGAAGCTCTTTAGAGTCTCTGAATAATAGGGGGTAATTATATTTACATGGTAGGCTTGTAAGGACTAACTCAGAATACAATGAGTACTCAGTAAGTACTAATTATTGTAATATAATATTTAGGTGAATACACTTACAGAAAGGAGCTATAAAGGTATAATATTATAATAGATATTGTCTCCCCAAAAGACAATGAATTATATAGAAAACCCTATCAATGTGCATGGTTTGCCCACGGTTCTTTGCTGTTTCTCAAACATAATAACCACACATCTTGCTTTTAAGGCCTTTTACTTTTTGTTCTCTCTGATGAGCGCTCACTTTTTCTGGGTATATATGTGGCTCATTCCTTTATTTAATTCAGGTTTTTTTGCTCAGTTTTAATCCTCTCAAAGATGACTTTTAAGGTCTATCACCTAAAATGGCATCCACTATGATTCTCTATTTTACCAAGCTTCATTTTTTCCTTCATATTATTACCAAACATTCTACCATTCTACATATGTGTATGTGCCTGCTCACTGTCACCCTTACAAATATAAGCTCCAGAGGCAAAATATTAGTCCACTTTGTACACTGCTGAATATACAGTCCCTAGAGCAGTGCACATTATAAAGTGAATGAACGTTTCCCTAGTATATATTAGGTGCTCTGTAAATGTTTAGATTTGAACTAACTAGATAAATGCAAAAGCATAGGTATATATCAAGTATTAATAGAAGTTGAGTTCAGTGAAGGAACCATTACAATCTTATTTTTTACAAAGCTTTACAGTTTCTAAAACATGTTCACAAGCATCTTTTTTCTTACTCTTAAAATTCAAGCTTTCTAGAGACACCCAGTGGTCTCAATGGGCACTGCTCAGAATTGCAGATGACTCTGAGTTACAGATTGGTGCCCTTGTCACAGAGCAGAGTACACTGAATGGGTATGTGTACCAAAAAAAAAAAGTATACACATGCCTACATACATATATACACATGCACACATTACTTTATCTATGTAATAATTCCAAGAAGTTTATATTATTCTTATTTTTCTTTCACAGATGAAGAATCTGAGGCTCAGGCTGCTGCTGCTGCTGCTAAGTCACTTCAGTCGTGTCCAACTCTGTGCGACCCCATAGACGGCAGCCCACCAGGCTCCCCCGCCCTTGGGATTCTCCAGGCAAGAACACTGGAATGTGTTGCCATTTCCTTTTCCGATGCATGAAAGTGAAAAGTGAAAGTGAAGTTCCTTAGTCGTGTCCGACCCTCAGCGACCCCATGGACTGCAGCCTACCAGGCTCCTCCCTCCATCCATGGGATTTTCCAGGCAAGAGTACTGGAGTGGGTTGCCACTGCCTTCTCTGGAGGCTCAGGGAGTTTTCTCAAAGCCAAGAGCCTGGGACAGAAATTGTCCCATGGCAAACCTGGGACAAAAATTCAAGCCTGACTCCTAAAGTGCTGTTAACCTCAAAAGATACAGTCCAGATTCAGGAATAAACAATGCTGGTTCAAAGAGTTCAACCATTAGCAATCACGGACAATCTACTTCAGCAATTTGTTCTTGCAACAAAAAAGATTCTTGTGGACATGTTTTCTCTTCTTCAAAGGTTAAGATGCCATCTTTCATATCTGCCACTGACAGGTAATGCAGATAGTAACCCGCCATCTTTGCCTTGAGCTCCTCAGAGAAAAATGTGTTATGTGAATGCACTGTGCTACCACACTAAAGCAAATGCTCCCTCCTCAGTCTTCTAAAAGGAACTCGAATCTTCTGGATCTACTCCACAGTTCTATTGAGATGAAGATTCTCAGACATAAGGCATTAAATTATTGCTCAGATGCAAAGAGCAAAAAATAATAAACACAATAATAAAATTTAGACCTCATATAGCATTTTGTATTTTACTTAAGGTAGCTGTATAGTCAAAATTTTTAGAGAAACAGAACATACGTTGACATACATATATGGATGTATTATATATGTGTATATTTTATACATATATAAAATATGGACATTTATTATAAAAATTGGCTCACACCATTATGAGGGTTAGAAAATAGTACACCTGCCATCTGCAAGTTGGAGAAGCAGTAATACCAGTAGTGTAATCCAGCCAAGTCCTGGTCTTGGTCCATAAGCCCAAAAGCCAGGAGTGCTGATGTTTCAGCTTAAACAAAGAAATTCTTTCTTCTGCCTTTTTTGTTTTATTCAGACCCTCAAGGGATTGGATGATACCCATCTACATTGGTGAGGGTCATCTTCTTTCCTGATGCAAATGTTAATCTCTTCCAGAAACGACCTCATAGGCACATCCAGAAATAATGTTTTACCGGCTATCTGGGCATCCCTTAGACCAGTAAAGCTGACACATAAAATTAACCATCACAGTAGTCTAGACTAAATCAAATATATGAAGTGGATAGGGTAGGGATGAAGAAGTTTGAATATCAAATCAATAACTTTTTAGAGTGAATCACTGAATTCAATCTCTTTCACTGTCAACATGAAGTAGTGGGAGAAATCTGAGCTTGGCAGTCAGTGCTGCCACCTATGAGCTTCATGAGTTGAGGGGTGAATCACTTACCTAAGCCAAGCTTTTGCTTTCTCACCTATAAAAATGAGAGGAACTATGCAGGAGTATTAAGAACAATATAGCTATGCAAATAACGGATCTAAGATAAAATTGATAGCATCACCAACTCAATGGACACGAGTTTTAGCAAATTCTGGGGGATAGGGTAGGACAGGGAAGCCGGGCACGCTACAATTCATGGGGCTGCAGAGCTGGATACAACTTAGTGACTAAACCACGACAAAGATAAAACAAGCAGTCAAAAATGGTACTTCTTCGTATCATTATTCTTACTATTTTTACTGCACTCCCATCACCCCCTATCTCCCAGCCCATTTATTTGCACAGACCTGCTGGAATCCGTGGCACCGGGTTTACTCTCTCACAGACTTGTGTCAAGCAAGCAGGAAACCCCCCTGCCCAGTGGGTTACTTATCCTTTATGTCAAACTGTCTATGTCCTGGTACCCTATGTACTTCTGAGTAATGTGATTGAAAATGCCATTTAAATGAATTCAGATTTTTAGACAATTACCCTACACAAACACTACAAAACACAAAAGTACCTCGTCTTCTTGAAACTGGGTGATTAGTATAGAATCTGAAACAATGAAGCAAATATAAAATGTATGAATGCTCATCAGAGGGTACTATTTTCAAAACTAACATTAAAATAAATGTCAGGTGATGGATAAATAGCCTGGGTCCTCCTTTGTGCAATTCTCAACTGATTATCCATTTGAAAAAGGTACCCTGTGTATTTAAACGCGAAGTACAGCAGTGTGAGGCCTACAGGACATGAACAATGCTGCAATGCTGCCCTCTTGTGTTGGAAAATAAAACAAATGGAAATAACGCTATTTCTGCTTTTCTGGGACAGACTGAATGACACATAGTTATAAAGGCAAACATTTCAAGAATTTTTAAAAGAATACGTCCATAATTGGAAGTAAGATTCCATAAACAAAAGGCACCTGTAATAAAACCATCTCATATCTTTACTGTCCTTTCCAGTTTTTATAGCTCCCTCTACATCTGAGACAAACATACTGTGATCTTTCATCCATCACGAACTGAAATCATCTCCCATTCACCATCAAATATGCATGTACACTTTGTTCATTAGGACTTCCCTGGTGGCTCAGAGGTAAAGAATCTGCTTGCAATGCAGGAGACCTGGGTTTGATCCCTACATCATGAAGATCCATCTCTTGGAGAAGGAAATGGCAAATCCAGTATTCTTACCCGGGAAAGCCTGTGGACAGAGCAGGCTAGCGGGCTACTGTCTACTGGGTCTCAAACAGTCGAATACGACTTAGTGACTAAATCAGCACCACCACATTGTTCATTAGTGGTTGGTTGGGTTTACTTAACAGGTTAAAGAATGGGTTGGCCCTGGGAGATTGGGTGGTATTGTGGGATGGATTCCATACCCACAGCAACTTTTCTTTTTAAGTAAAAAATTTTTCTAATTTTTATTTCATACTGGACTATAGTTATTAAGAATGTTGTGTTAGTTTCAGGTGTACAGCAAAGAGATTCAGTTATATGTATCAGTTCAGCTCAGTTCAGTCGCTCAATCATGTCCGACTCTTTGCAACCCCATGGATTGCAGCATGCCAGGCTTCCCTGTCCATCACCAACTCCCGGAGCTTACTCAGACTCGTTTCCATTGAGTTGGTGATGCCATCCAACCATCTCATGCTCTGTTGCCCCCTTCTCCTCCTGCCTTCAATCTTTCCCAGCATGAGGGTCTTTGCACCCTTCACATCAGGTGGCCAAAATATTGGAGTTTCAGCTTCAGCATCAGTCCTTCCAATGAATATTCAGGACTGATTTCCTTTAGGATGGACTAGTTGGATCTCCTTGCTGTCCAAGGGACTCTCAAGAATCTTCTCCAACACCACCTCAAAAGCATCAATTCTTCAGCGCTCAGCTTTCTTTAGAGTCCAACTCTCAACATCCATACATGACTACTGGAAAAACCCTAGCTTTGACTAGATGGACCTTTGTTGGCAAATTAATGTCTCTGCTTTTTAATATGCTGTCTAGGTTGGTCATAACTTTTCTTCCAAGGAGCAAGTACCTTTTAATTTCATGGCTGCAGTCACCATCTGCAGTTTTTTTGGAGTCCCTCCCCCCCGCCCACAATAAAGTCTGTCATTGTTTCCATTGTTTCCCCCATCTATTTGCCATGAAGTAATGGGACTAGATGCCATGATCTTAGTTTTCTGAATGTTGAGTTATACATATACATGTATCTATTCTTTTTCAGATTATCTTTTATTCTACAAAACAACTATAATTTAAAAGGTCCTCATGCCTTTGTATCTTGTTCCTCTGCTTTGAAGGCAATCATACTGATGACAATCACTAGGAAATGAGATTCAAAGCAAGAATAAAATACTGCTTATGTGAAGGGAGGCACGTGAATTTGTTTCTTAGGGCAGCCTTAGCAAAGTACCACAGACTTGGGTGACGATACAGAAATACACTCTCCAGCAGTTATGGAGGGTAGAAATCTGAAGCCAAGATGTTAGCACAGCCAGGCTCTGAGACGTTGGGTAGAGTACTTCCTTGCCTCTTCCTGACTTCTGATGGTGGCCATAGATCCTTGGCATTCCTTAGCTTTTAGCTGCATCACTCCAATATCTGCCTCTATCATCTCCAGGCCTTCTTTCTATGTGTGTGTCTTCACATGGCATTTTTACTCTTCTTATGAAGAACCCAGTTACACTGGACTAGGGGTCTCATGGTACTTCAACAGGACCTCACCTTGATCACATCTACAAAGACCTTATTTTCAAATAAAATCACATCCGTGGATACTGGGGATTCAACATATCTTTGCGGGGCACAATTCAACCCACAACAGCAGGCTGAATACTCTCTTGATACTCTTATGGGGAAGGATTTATTAATTTTTAGCTAAATATTTCTGGGTAAAGAATCTGCCTGCAATGCAGGAGATACAGGAGATACGGGTTCGATCCCTTGGTTGGGAAGATTCCCTGGGGAAGTAAATGACAATCCACTTCAGTATTCTTGCATGGAAAATCTCATGGACAGAGGAGACTAGTGGGCTACAGTCCATGGGGTCACAAAGAGTCAGACATGACTGAGCACATGATGGATTATAATTATAAATATTTCTGGTAATTATTCAACTAGTGATCATAGAGCATCAATGCAAAGGAGAACAGGAGGAAAAACATGACAGAAGACAGTTATCGAAAGAGATCATCTTAGCTCAGGCTGCCATAACAAAATACCAGAGGCTGTGTGGGTTTAACAATACAAGTTTATTTTCTCACAGTTCTGGAGGCTGGAAGTTTGAGATCAGAGATCATGCTCATGTTCTGGGAAGCACTCTCTTTGTGGCCTGCAGAAAGCTACCTTCTCTGTGTGTCCTCCCCTGACCTTGGTGTGGGCTTGTGGAGAGAAATATCTCTCTTCCTCATTCTGCTGCTGCTGCTGCTAAGTCGCTTCAGTCGTGTCCGACTCTGTGCGACCCCATAGACGGCAGCCCACTAGGCTCCTCTGTCCCTGGGATTCTCCTAGAAAGCCACTGATCCCACATGAAGACTCTATCCTCATGACTGAGTCTGACTCTAATTATCTCCCAAAGGCCTTTTCCAAATGCCACCACAGTAGGTGTTAGGAGATTCAACATAGGAATTTTGGGGGTACACAATTTCAGTGCACATCAGGGAAAGAGTAATTCAGAGAAAAGACATGCTTGCTTTCCTGGGGGGCCTGCTTGCTTAGTCCTTAGTCCTGTTCAACTCTTTGCCATCCTTTGGACGACAGCCTGCCAGGTTCCTCTATCCATAGAATTTTTCAGGCAAGAATACTGGAGTGAGTTGCCATTTCCTTCTCCAGGGGATCTTCCTGACCCAGGGATTGAACCCACGTCTCGAGTGTCTTCTGCACTGCAGGTGGATTCTTTTCCCACTGAGCCATCAGGGAAGACTTTTTTTGGTGGAAGAGGCTTATTTGCTTCAGTTTAGTTGCTCACTACACTATACCTTGGGAACATTCTGAGATGTCTTCCAAGAATTTGGACTTCCCTCTCAAACCTCATCCTGGGCTTTCCTCATTTGGGGATGACTAATGAGGTTAATGATGATAGAAGGAGTCTGTATTCCAACTAGCTGCCAAGTATAAAATTGAGAACAATGAGTATACAACCATCACAGGGAATCTATGCTTCCAGGTTTCCTGTTAGGTAAAACTGTGTAAAATTGTTACTGCCTTCCCTAAAGGACACACTGACCCATCCATAAGTGAGTGCTAAGTAGAGGTGCTGCACTGACCAACACAAACAGTTAATTCTGTGGTTTGTAGTTGTCACGTCCTTCTCCACAGTGTTGTTCATATATGTTCCCAAACTTTTCTCTTTCTCTACCAAGGACCCTTTTGATTATTTTCTCTCATAGCATGCATGTTTTAGAAGAGTTTGGTTATCTTTCCTAAAACCAGTATCATACCTAAAACCAGGTACCATGCCAAGAAGTTGCAATTAATTCATTTAACATTCACATACATCCTATGATGAGACACAAAGAATGTTTAGGGAATTTACTCAACGTATCACCATTGGTAAATCACAAAGCTCAGACATGAACCCAGGAAATCTGACCCCAGAACCCACTGGCTTAACTTCACTAATTCTAAGTTTTTCATATTATAGCTCCCCATGGACTATACAGTCCATGAAATTCTCCAGGCCAGAATAATGGAGTGGGTAGCCTTTCCCTTCTCCAGAGGACCTTCCCAACCCAGGGATTGAGCCCAGGTCTCCTGCAATGCAGCCGGATTCTTTACCAGCTGAGTCACAAGGGAAGCCCAAGAATAATGGAGTGGGTAGCCTTTCCCTTCTCCAGAGGACCTTCCCAACCCAGGGATTGAGCCCAGGTCTCTTGCATTGCAGGCGGATTCTTTACCAACTAAGCCACAAGGGAAGTCCAAGAATACTGGAGTAGGTAGCCTATCCCTTCTCCAGGGAATCTTGGATCCAGAGTCTCCTGCATTGCAGGCAAATTCTTTACCAAATGAGCTATGAGGGAAGCTCAAAATGATAGCTACTGTAATAGTATTTGTTAATTAGTCTTTTCAATAGCAAATTTCAAATATTTGTAGGCCCTGCCAGCAATATTTTCTCAATGGGGAAAGAGATCCAGAGGGTTTAAGAATTTTGGCCAAGACCATAAAATGTAAGAGACAAAGACATGATTCGACCCCACACATCTTTCTGACATCTTCTATACCAAACTGTCTACCCAGAGCCAGCTATATTATTTGTGAGACCTATTGAAAAATTAAAATGTGGGCCCCCTGGTTAAAAAAATGATTATGAATTTCAAGGCATCCGATAGTGAGGATGAAATCAACAGCTAGAAAACTCTGAATCTGGGACCAGTCATAGGCCCACGAAGCTGGCCCTGCACCTACATCCATGCCCAATGTAATGAGGGTGCTGCAGGAAACAAGCAAGCAAAATGCATCAAATTTCTTTGTTATCTTTGGCTACATTTCCTATACTCTATTTTATGGCCACAGTCAAAATTATTTGAACAAACTTGCTAGAAGAACATGGAAGAACAAAAAATTATACAAAGAGGCAAAGAAGGAAAACAACACCAGAGACTGGCAAGTGCCTTGGTCTCAAAGCTCAGAACCACAGATCAATTGAATAATAGAACTTAAAGAACAAAGGTCAGAGGTCAGTCCCCTTCGTTTGGAGACAACAGAGACCACAAAGTAAGCTGATGATCTTTTATGAAATAGTCAACTCTAGGTCTCAATTTTTTTTAAATTTTAGAATGATGTAAAACTAGATTCTTTCTAAATGGCTCCCAGGACTAAAATTCATGACATAGTATAGATATTTTAATTACATATTCTATGGGGCCATGAAAGTTCCAAAAATTTTTAAAAACAAGACTGTTTTAGTTCAATTTCCTCCAGGAAAGTTGATTCTGAGACAGATTTGCCTGTAGAGATTTTACTGGGGGGGATTGCCCACAAGATCAATGCCTGTGGGGAAGTGACAAAAGCAGGATTTGCAGAGAACATACAATCACAATAAAGTTCTCGAGTAACTTCACAGGGGACTCTGAGCTAGGATGGCCCTTGAGAGGTGTCCTGAATTACACACACATAGATACATCAATAGTCATTGGATACAGACTGACCCTTGGGTATGACAGTCCTCTTCAGCCAAGGGCAAGTCAGAGAGGGGAGTGGTATCCAGCAGCTGGGGAAATGAGTGCTTCAGTCCTGTAAGGGGGTCAAAAGGGTTTGTCTTGTATTGTGGTAACAGTACAACTCAAACAATACAAAGACAATACTCATTCCAAAGATCAATAACCACTGTCACCTTTTTCCCAGTACTTCTGCTTCCAGCAATATGGTGGGCTAAGAGCTCTACTGACCTGCTACAAAGCAGCCGGATCTTCAATAGAACCCAATTTGTGATATATTTCTGTGCTCACAAACACCACTAAAAACAAATAAGCCTTAAGCAGGGCAGCCACTGAAAGCAGTGAGCAGTGAGAACTGAGCAGAGGCAGAGGTGCCTTGAGGACAAAGGACCACAACGGGACTGCTGAAGGATGCAGAATAAGAGGAAATAAGCCTGTGAGTCCTTCACCAAGACAGGCTTCTAAGGGTCTCAAAATGGTCCTGGGTCTGCGGCATCCCTCAATCCAAGCAAAACATGACACAAATCATCGCTTGAAGGAAGCCACCCCAGCTTAGGCTGGCAAGATCCTCACATAACATGAGTAAGTATTGAGCATGTATTAACGTGTCACAAAGCACATTAGGGTCAGCTGCAATAAGTGAAAGTCAGAGATCTCCAGAGTCTATAGATGTTGGAATTGTCCAGTGCAGAATGTAGCATTACTAGGTTTAAAATGTTTAAATAAGTGCAGAATAAAATTACAAAGAAGAGTGATATTACACTGCAATTTTTTAAGAAGTTAAGAGGAACTAGGGAAATAATGTACTAGGTAAAGGGTACTCAACTATAAGTGAATCTACAATTATCTCAAAATTAAAAGATGAATTAGAAAAGAAAGCAGTTACAGCAAAAAGACAGAATATCTACAAAGGACAGCTGGCCAGGCAGGGGAGCAGTTTTCTGAACAACATGAAAAAAGAAATGAGTAGGTGGAGCCGTTGAAAGAAAATGACTGTCAGAGTGGTATTTTCAATCAATTAAAACAATCTTTTAAGAAAGAGAGGAAGTAAAGGCAAATGCAGACCATTACCAAACCTTCACTAAAGGAACTTCTAAAGGATGTACTTCAAGAAGTAAAGATCCCAGGGCAATGTATCCAAGAAGAAAGAGGAAATGGTGAGCAAACAAAATGGAAATGTGTTGCTTAATCAAAAAAAAAAAAAATGGGTCACAGAGGATCCTGCTGTGCTGTATGTCGGAGAGTGTTTTGCCTATGTTCTCCTCTAGGAGTTTTATAGTTTCTGGTCTTACATTTAGATCTTTAATCCATTTTGAGTTTATTTTTGTGTATGGTGTTAGAAAGTGTTCTAGTTTCATTCTTTTACAAGTGGTTGACCAGTTTTCCCAGCACCGTTTGTTAAAGAGATTGTCTTTAATCCATTGTATATTCTTGCCTCCTTTGTCAAAGATAAGGTGTCCATAGGTGTGTGGATTTATCTCTGGGCTTTCTATTTTGTTCCATTGATCTCTATTTCTGTCTTTGTGCCAGTACCATACTGTCTTGATGACTGTGGCTTTGTAGTAGAGCCTGAAGTCAGGTAGGTTGATTCCTCCAGTTCCATTCTTCTTTCTCAAGATAGCTTTGGCTATTCGAGGTTTTTTGTATTTCCATACAAATTGTGAAATTATTTGTTCTAGCTCTGTGAAGAATACCGTTGGTAGCTTGATAGGGATTGCATTGAATCTATAAATTGCTTTGGGTAGTACACTCATTTTCACTATATTGATTGTTCCAATCCATGAACAAGGTATATTTCTCCATCTATTAGTGTCCTCTTTGATTTCTTTCACCAGTGTTTTATAGTTTTCTATATATAGGTCTTTAGTTTCTTTAGGTAGATATATTCCTAAGTATTTTATTCTTTCCGTTGCAATGGTGAATGGAATTGTTTCCTTAATTTCTCTTTCTGTTTTCTCATTATTAGTGTATAGGAATGCAAGGGATTTCTGTGTGTTGAAACTCCTAGAGGAGAACATAGGCAAAACACTCTCCGACATACACCACAGCAGGATCCTCTATGACCCACCTCCCAGAATATTGGAAATAAAAGCAAAAATAAACAAATGGGACCTAATTAAACTTAAAAGCTTCTGCACATCAAAGGAAAATATTAGCAAGGTGAAAAGACAGCCTTCAGAATGGGAGAAAATAATAGCAAATGAAGCAACTGACAAACAACTAATCTCAAAAATATACAAGCAACTCCTACAGCTCAACCCCAGAAAAATAAATGACCCAATCAAAAAATGGGCCAAAGAACTAAATAGACATTTCTCCAAAGAAGACATACAGATGGCTAACAAACACATGAAAAGATGCTCAACATCATTCATTATCAGAGAAATGCAAATCAAAACCACTATGAGGTACCATTTCACGCCAGTCAGAATGGCTGCGATCCAAAAGTCTACAAGCAATAAATGCTGGAGAGGGTGTGGAGAAAAGGGAACCCTCTTACACTGTTGGTGGGAATGCAAACTAGTACAGCCACTATGGAGAACAGTGTGGAAATTCCTTAAGAAACTGGAAATAGAACTGCCTTATGATCCAGCAATCCCACTGCTGTGCATACACACTGAGGAAACCAGAAGGGAAAGAGACATGTGTACCCCAATGTTCATCGCAGCACTGTTTATAATAGCCAGGACATGGAAGCAACCTAGATGTCCATCAGCAGATGAATGGATAAGAAAGCTGTAGTACATGTACACAATGGAGTACTACTCGGCCATTAAAAAGAATACATTTGAATCAGTTCTAATGAGGTGGATGAAACTGGAGCCTATTATACAGAGTGAAGTAAGCCAGAAAGAAAAACACCAATACAGTATACTAACGCATATATATGGAATTTAGAAAGATGGTAACAATAACCCTGTGTACAAGACAGCAAAAGAGACACTGATGTATAGAACAGTCTTATGGACTCTGTGGGAGAGGGAGAGGGTGGGAAGATTTGGGAGAATGGCATTGAAACATGTATAATATCATGTATGAAACGAGTTGCCAGTCCAGGTTCGATGCATGATACTGGATGCTTGGGGCTGGTGCTCTGGGACGACCCAGAGGGATGGCATGGGGAGGGAGGAGGGAGGAGGGTTCAGGATGGGGAACACACGTATACCTGTGGCGGATTCATTTCGATATTTGGCAAAACTAATACAATATTGTAAAGTTTAAAAATTAAATAAAATTTTTTAAAAAATGAAAAAAATAAGAATATTCGATATGTGGCAGTTGCTAAAAAAATAAGTTTGGATCACTCAGTCACATCCAACTCTTTGTGATCCTCTGGACAGTAACCCACCAGGCTCCTCTGTCCATGGGATTCTCCAGGCAAGAATATTGGAGTGGGTAGCCATTCCCTTCTCCAGGGGATCTTCTCAAACCAGGGATCGAATCCAATCTCCTGCATTACAGGTGGATTCTTTACCATCTGAGCTACCAGGGAAGTTAAAAAAAATAGGGCAGAACTAAAATAGCATGATAAATAAGGGAAGTGTTTAAAGGCTTTGAGGCTTTTCGGAGGGCTGTGGCTTAAGAGTAACCACTAAGAATAGTATAAAATAAAGAATAAAATTGAGGGAAAATTGCCTCAATAAATCAAAAGAAGAAAAATGCATAGAAAAAAGGACAGAGAACAAAAACAATACAATAGAAACAAGTCCAATGATACCAATAATCATAATGATTATAAAGGGCTTAAATTTGCCCTTTAAAAACAAAGATTATGGGACCACAATGAAAAACAGAAACAAAACCATTCCAGCTATACACTATGAGACATATCCCTAACTCATAAAGACGTGGAAATTTTGAACACAAATACATAGAAAAAAAGGCACCAGAGACAAATAGATGATGGACAAAAAAACCAAAACAAAATATCAGACAAAAAGAGTTAAAGACCATCATTATTAGCACTAAAAAAAATTTATTACATCAGGAATACATACAATTATATTAAAGACATTTGCAGCACATTTATTGATAAAGCCCAAGTATTTAGATATATGTAAAGAATGCCTGAAAATCACTAATAGAGAAAAAAAATACAGAAAAATGGACAAAACACACAAGCATGTCACAGAAATAAAAAACAAATGGCAATAATTCTATGCCCACAAAGCTGGTGTTGTATATAAAATGGATCCATTCCTTCAAAGACACTATCTACCAAAATTCACAGAAGCTAGAAATAACCTGAATAGCCTTATATCTATTAAATAAATTAAATCAATAATTAATAAGCTTTCAAACAGAAAGCACCAGCCTAAAAGGGTCCCCTGACGAATTCTACCAAACAGGTAGGAAGAAAGTATACCAATTTTCTACAATTTATTTCAGAGGATAGAAGCAGGAGAAATGCTTCTTAACTTTATTCTATGTGGCCAGTATTACCCTCACACCAAAAACAGACAAATAATTACCAAGAAAAGAAAATTACAAAGTTTATATCTCTCATAAACATATATGCAAAAATACTCAACAAAATACACCTATTCATAATAAAAACTCCCAGTAAACTAGGAATAGAGGATACTTTCTTAACTTGATAAACTATCTACAAAAACCTACAGCTAACATTATATTTAATCATAAGAAATTTGAAACTTTCTCACTAACAATCAGGTATAAAGTAATGATGTCCCCTTTCATCCCTCTTTTTCAACACTGAGCTGGAAATCCTTGCTAATTCAAAAAGACAAATAAAGAAAACAAAAGGTATACAGATTGGGAAAGAAGACAGAAAACTGTCTCTATTCATAGATGACATGATCATTGAAAGTTTCTGTTCTGCAGAGGACAATGTCAAGAAAATTCGAAGACAAGCCACAGACTGGGAGGAAATATTTGCAACAGACACCTGATTAAAAGACTGTTATCCAAGATATACAAAGAACTCTTAATACTCAACAGAGAAAATAAACAGCCTAATTTTAAAATGGACCAAATATTTTAACAGACATCTCAACAAAGATATACAAATGGCAAATAAGCATATTAAAAGATCAAGTGTCATCAGGAAAAAATGCAAATTAAACCAAGATACCATTATACATCTATTAAAATGGAGAAAATCCAGAACACTTACAAAATAAAGTGTTAATGAGGCTATAGAAACTCTCATGCTGGTGGGAATGCAAAATGGTACACCTTGAAAGAAGGTTTGGCGGTTTCTTACAAAACAAAACATATTTTTATCACATGATTCAGCAATTATATTCCCCGTTGTAGTTCAATCACTAAGTCGTGTCCAACTCTTAGTGACCCATGGACTGCAGCACGCCAGGTTTCCCTGTCCTTCACTGTTTCCTAAAGTTTGCTCAAATTCATGTCCATTGAGTCAGTGATGCCATCCAACCATCTCATCCTTTGTCTCCCCTTTCTTCTCCTGCCCTCAGTCTTTTCCAATGAATTGGCTCTTCACATCAGGTGGCCAAAGTATTGGAGCTTCAGCACCAGTCCTTCCAATGAGTATTCAAGGTTGATTTCCCCTTTAGAATTTAGTTTGATCTTGCTGTCCAAGGACTCTCAAGAGTCTTCTCCAGAACCACTATTTGAAAGCATCAATTCTTCAGCACTCAGCCTTCTTTATGGTCCAACTCTCACATCCATGCATGACTACTGGAAACACCATACCTTTGACAATACGGACCTTTGTCAGCAAAATGATATCTACCCAAAAGATTTGCAAAGTTATGTCCACTCAAAACCTGCACAAAGATGTTTATCACCAAAACTTGGAGGCAACCAAGACTCCTACCAGTAGAAAGATAAATAAATATGGACAACAGACAATGGAATATTTTTCAACACAAAAATATACAAGCTTTCAAGTCATAAAAAGACATGAAGAAACTTTAAATGCAATAACTAAGTGAAAGAAGCCAAGCTTAAAGGCTACATACTTATGACTCCAGCTATATGACTTCTAGCAAATGCAGAACTATAGAGACAATAAAAATATCAATGGTTTTGAAGTGGGCTGGGGGTGAATAGGGAGAACACAGAGAATTTTTAGGACTAAACCTCTGTAGTGTATTATAGTGATGGATTTATATCCATAGAATGTACAACACCAAAGATGAACCTTAAGGGGACTTTTGGATGTTGGGTGATTATGATGTGTCAATGTAGGTCCATCCATGGTAAAAATAAATAAATAAATAAATGTACCCTTCGGAAGAGTTATGCTGGTAATGAGGGAGACTATGCATGTGAGGAGCAGGGGAGCAGATGTGTGGGAAATCCGTACTGGCCTCTCGATTCTGTGGTAATGCTAAAACTGTTCTAAAAAAATAAAGTCAAAAATGGCACATAAACATTTGAAAATTTGCTCAAATTCATTAGTAATTTTGTAACACAAATTAGTCATAATGAGATATTACAAACCAACTAGGTTGGTAAAATCCAAGATGTCTGAAAACATCAAGGATCATAGAGTGAATAGATAAATAGGAATTTTTACACACTGCTGGTAGGACTGCACATTTTCAACCTCTTTGAAAAACAATTTGTGTTTCCTAGAAAAGTTCAGGGTGTACACCCTCTATGCCAGCATTGTCATCAGTACATATCTCTCCAACAAAATCTCGCAGGGAGACATGTATACATAATACAGCAACAGAAACAAAGGTAGCAAGATTACTTCAATCCTTACTTCATTTTATCTCGCTTATTAATTCCAGTATTTCACATTTACTGAAATTCTGCTCTCACTGTAGAACTGCACAAGGAAGAAACTCTCAGAAAATCAAGGAACCACAATCTATTTATTGCTTTATATATCTATTAACACATGTAAAATAGCATATATACATAATGTAATACTCTGCATATGTTTGTGTCAGCAGGAATGTATGCATGTTTTAAATGAAATGGCTTTGAGAACACGGAGAAAGAGCGAACAGTTGGGTCTGGAATGGAAAACAGTTGATGGAAATACCTCAGAGAGAAAAACAGTGAGATGCTATCACTGTTACTTAAACCAACACCTTTTGTTTCCTGAATTAAAACAGGACCATCCAGCCAAGAAACTAAAAATACCGCTCTTTAAAATCTGCTGAGTTAAGATGTTCTCATACCTTAAATATGCCCCAGTGGTAAGATTGAAACTTTGGCAATTACAGCAGCTCTCTCTGAGTTGCAGCACATCATTTAGAAAGTACTGCTTCAGGTTAAATATCAGGAAGAATTTGCTGACAGCATGGAAGGGCCTTGAAAAAAACTGGGGAATCTTCTCAGGATCTCTCTTAAAATATCCCTGGGGCTAATCAGTCTGGAACCTGAAGACATTTCAGTAACTTCGGCATGTCATGCTCATACTTATGTTTCTCTATTTGCTGAATTTATAGGAGAAGCAGATTTCTTTTTTTAGATCAATAATTTGATCATCAATAATAATGATCTATTTTTTGATCAATAATAACCTTATTATTCCATTTAATTTAATCAAAACTTCTTTGTTCAGTTCCTAACATATTCCAGGCATGCTGTGAGGTCTCCAAAATACAGAAATGAATAAGACACAATTCCTGTCCTCAAGGAACTCAGAGATCAGTAGACTAGCATGTAATCCAGTAGGTGATTAATAGATCTGCTACTTGTAACATCAGTGTCTTAAACCTGAAGATATATGTTCTGTGGTATAACTGACATTGAGACAGATAAGGCTTCAGAGTCTGGGGAATGATTTAGGGGAAAGACCACACAAATTGCTTAAATATGTCCTCGCCTATAAAATGAATGCAATAGATTTTCTTATAACATTCATTTTCTAGTAGTGCCAAGCATCCGCTGTCTTACATCTCTCTGTGTCATTGCTCATGGTCTTGAGGTACTCACAACTTGTGCAGTATTTCCAACAAAAACACAAATAGATATGAGTCTGGTTACTTCATTTAGAAAATTATAAAAAGCATTTTTTACTTTTTAGAAAAAAAATGTTTCTAAATCGAAATACATTGCCTGCAAAATATGCAACAAGTGACATTCCAATAAAATACAAAGAAACTATAAAAAGAAAATGAAAACACTTGCATGATGATGAAGGATAAGATTTGCATAAAAAATAAACTTGAGACTCATTCTAACCATTTTAAGTCTTGCTATTGTTTCA
The DNA here is from genome assembly GCF_032452875.1 of Bos javanicus. Classification (NCBI taxonomy): domain Eukaryota; kingdom Metazoa; phylum Chordata; class Mammalia; order Artiodactyla; family Bovidae; genus Bos; species Bos javanicus. The sequence goes on from NC_083870.1 coordinate 79,700,855, forward strand.
ACTGAAGTGGGAGGCTTGAAAAAAATTAAGTATCAGCATTAAAAAAAATAAGAGAAAAAGAATTTAGACAAAGTTCTATACAACTAGATACTGCTTTATAGATGTTAATAACAACAGTTATAATTGACAGTGAATTATTTTCTTAAGTTAAATATTTAGGCTTTTTCCCAAGATCATGATAATTTATTATATGTAGTTCCCTTAAAATGTGTAAACATTATATGTAAATTAATGGTTTATTTCTAAATCTAACTATTCTTTAAGAGTTTTAATGACAATTCAGTAGCCGATGCCTTCATAAAGCCAAATTTCTCCATATTGTAAGTAATCAAAAATATCATCTAATAACTACAATAATTTTTAAAAGGTGATCTAATGTGGCAATACTTTCTATTAAAAGCAAACTACCTGAATAATGTAATTCATAAGTACGCTGAAATAAGGCAAGGAAAATAGATAAAAATAAAAATAAAAACTAATTGTATTATTCATTTAAATGTCACTGGATAATTTACTATGCAAAATAATCATTAGGCTTAATCACCATTGATATTTTGCTAATCTTCAGTATTGTAAAAGCATTTGTACACATTTTTAAAAATTTCTTTGTTATGAAGGGCTATTCGTTTCAGAATGCTGCTATAAAAATTACACCTATGTGTTACTGAACAATTTTGAAGTTCAGAAATCCAGAATAGGTCAGCAAGGCTCTGGTCTCCCTGAAGATTCTAGGGGAGAATTTATTTCCTCTCTTTTTCTATCTTCTAAAGCAGCAGTCCCCAACCTTTTAGGAAACAGGGACCAGTTTTGTGGAAGACAATTTTTCCACGGACAGTGAGGTGGGAGGGTGTGGGTAGGGGGTGGGAGTGATGGTTCAGGTGGTAATTCGAGTGATGGGGACCGATAGGAAGCAGCAGATAAAGCTTCACTCGCTCACCTGCCACTCACCTTCTGCTGTGCAGCCGGGTACCCAACAGCCTGAGGACCAGTAGCGGTCCATGGCCCGGGTTGGAAACCCCTGATCTAGTCTGCCTGCATTCCTTACTGCTCTGACTTTTGCGCGTTGCCACATTTCCTTCTCTGACTTGCCTGCCTTCCTCTTAAAAGGATCCTGATGATTACACGACTGATTATTCAGGATAATCTCCCCATCTCAAGGTCTTTACTTAATCACACTCGCAAAGTCTCTTTATCATATAAGGTAATGTACCCACAGGTTACAGGGATTGTAGGGGCTGCTATTCTGCCCACATAGATAAGATGACTTCTTTTTTTTTTTTTTTAAGCTTGCTCTGTTAAATTATAAATATAAGTGTATGTTCTGTGGGACTCCAAGTTATACTCTTGTCTTAAACTCTGCAAATGTTGGAGTGGGCCTGACGTTCCCCCAAAATGACAGCCAAGATGATAGGATGGCACCGAGATGATAAATTAGGAATTGGACTATAGGAGTCAATATGGAAGAGTGAATTCCTATATCTCTTTCGGCCTAGACGTCAAGGCTGAGAGTGCCTTGGAATTCCAAGGGTGAAAAATGTCCCAAGCCCTGTAGAGGTGGCCAGAGAGTTGATTGCTGATATCCACTGCAAAGAGGGGGCTATGCATTGATGATGACTAAGCAAAATCCAGCTTATTACTCTTTGCTGAACACTTTCTATGAGTCAGGTGCTTTGCTAATTGCTTTACTTTCATCATCTCACTTAATCTTCACAACATTATTATTATGGCTACAGAGCTTTCATGTCAACATGATTAAGTGACAAGCTGGATTCAAGGTCTAGTTCATCTGACTATAAACCTTCTGCTTTTAGCCACTATAATACATTTCCATATTTGATGAATCACTGTATCTAATTACACATAACTGGCAAAATTAATTTTCCTTTTATTATGATGAGCCATTAGGAAAGGTAGTTTAAATGTTACAACTGTGCCATGGCAGTTAAGGGTTTATTTAGCTTGCATGGTACATGGAGGAGTACTGCCTGAGGTCAGCAGGATGCACCAAAGGTGATCAGTAAGAGACTCCCTCAGACAGTGATTATCAAGCTTTAGCAGACTTCAGAATCACCTGGAAGTTTTATTAAAAACACAGGTTGTGGGTCATACCCCTAGATGTCTAATTTCATAGGTCTGAGGTGGAGCCAGTAATTTTCATTTTAACCAATTCTCCATTGACATTGATACTCTAGCTTGAAGACCACACTTTGAGAACACCATCCAAAGGAAAAGAGTTCCCTCGAGGAAGAAGAATCAAAGTACACAAGAGTGAAACGAACAGGTCTCTGCTGTGGTTTTCCCAGGGAGATTCACTCTCTGTTGCCAAAACTTGGAGTATCATGGTTTGTTTCCTGAGACTGGGGGTTTAAACCAAGCTTAGAATTATGAATGGAATTTTGATAGCGAGGAAGGAGAAAATGAAAAGGGGTGTGGCAAGTGGGAGGAAGAATCTCAGGCTAAAACAAAGGATTTACGTATGGGGGTAAGTGGTGTAATAGGTTGAAAGACAACTTTAGTGCAGACCTTGGAGAAGGTCACTTAAAGCAACACCATAACACCTTATTTTAACATGAATTTTGACAGCTTTCAAAGTACTTTAGCATGCTCCACCGTTTTTTAAGTGTTTGTGGAGCACAGACTACTCAGTACACTGTATACTGTAAGTTCTGGAGAGTAGAGAACAGGAGAATTTTAACCATAAACCACTTTGTGTCACCTTGGAAGACAATGACATTTCTAAACTCTTCAAGAAGACTGAAGTTCTGAGTGAGGTTATATATCATTTTGCTGGCAAAAAAGTAAAAATCCCCAAACTCAAACTGCAAAAAAAGAAAATAAAAATCTCACTCTCATCTGTTTGTACATTACCTTTGGATCTTTCATTTTCTCTTTCCTTTTTCACTTTCTGTCCACTTCTCATACATACTTTATACCAGTACAGAGACATTTTCAATTGCACATAAAAAAGGAACAGGGAAAGCAGTGTTCACACCACATCGTCCCATTCCAAGTGGAATAATGTCCTCATAAGCTCTCACTCTAGCTACCACAGAGTAAAAGTAAGGGTCAGAAGGAGGGGGCAAATTTATTAAATCAACCAAGGGTCACAGGGAGGAATAACAGTCTCAATTTGAAGATGGTGAATTGATAGCAGATCAGGAGAGGATATCTCATTTTCATGAGCGACCTTAGTCAAAGTCGGTGAATTAGTCATTTGGGATTTATGGCCAAAGAGATTGAGTGTAATTTCACAAAAAGGAAGGAAAAGACAAATACAACCTTCTTACCAAAACATAGAGCAGATTTCCAAATAAAGAAATATATTTCTTACCCTGTGTACAGAATAACTCAAAGAGTTTACTGATCATTACAGTTCAGAATAGCTCTATGCTGTTATAGGGGATGATCCCCTCCTCAGGCTGGTGCACCTCTCTCCCACTTGCTCTAAGTGGAGAGGACAACATGGAGAACTCTCCTGAACCAAATGGAAGCACCTTGTCTGGGAGGTTATACCTCCCTCCACTCTCCAACACGGTTGACTTCGTCAGTGACCTGTGGGCATCAAACATAGAAGGCCAGTCCCCTTGCCTGAACACGAGCTCTGTTGTGTCACTTATGTTCTAGAGTATCTTGTGGAATCAGACTGAAGCCAGTCTCTACTGAGACCACATTCTTTATTTTAATTGAAGTAAGGTTAATTTACAATATTGTGTTCATTTCAGGTGTACAGCAAAGTGATATATACATATAATTTTATATTTTTTTCCATTACAGTTTATCATAGGATATTGAATATAGTTCCCTGTGCTATACAGCATGACCTTTTTGTTTATCCATTCTACATATAATATTTTACATCTGCTAATCCCAAACTCCCAATCCCTACCTCCCCCACTCCCCTCGATGGCAACCATAAGTCTATTCTCTATGTCTGTTTCTGTTTCATAGATACGTTCATTGTGTAAGACCACATTCTCGCTTGGCAATTTTCCCCTGCCCTGTTATGTTTTCCTCACTTACTGAGGGCTCATTCCAAATAAATTTCTTAAGCATGGGTTCCTACTTCGGGTTTTGCCCTGAGGAACTCAATCTAAGATAGTTGATACCAGAAATGTTCCTGGAAAGCAGACTCTAAAGATAGGAATTTGGAATTAGACCATTTTCCTGCTGGAAATCAGTAAGAACCCGTCACTGCCAACAGATAAAAGTGGGGATAGTCCTTGGAATGCTAGGGCATGTTTCTGGTTTCCACCAGTGGTCATCCATGATGACAGGTGGAAGGGGATGCAATGGCTGGAGCAACACTTTTAGCATTTTAGTGGTCTGTGTGCGTGTGTGATGCTAAGTTGCTTCAGTTGTGCTCAACTGTTTGCGACACTATGAACTGTAGCCCACCCAGCTCCTCTGTACATGAGTTTCTCCAGGCAAGAATACTGGAGTGGGTTGCCATGCCCTTCTCTAAGGGATCTTCCTAACCCAGGGATCAACCAACCTCTCTTATGTCTCCAGCACTGGCAGGCAGGTTCTTTACCACTAGCACTACTTGGGAAGCCCAGTGATCTGAGGAAACACTATCAATTCAGTTCATTTCACTTGTTCAGTTGTGTCCAGGTATTTGCGACCCCATGCACTGCAGCACGCCAGGCTTCCCTGTCCACCACCAACTTCCAGAGTTTAATCAAACTCATGTTCATTGAGTCAGTGATGCCATCCAACCATTTCATCCTCCGTCGTCTCCTTCTTCTCCTGCCTTCAGTCTTTCTCAGCAGCAAGGTCTTTTCCAATAACTCAGTTCTTTGCATCAGGTGGCCAAAGTATTGGAGTTTTAGCTTCAGAATCAGCCCTTCCAATGAATATTCAGGACTGATTTCCTTTAGGATGGACTGGTTTAATCTCCTTGCAGTCCAAGGGACTCTCAAGAGTCTTCTCCAACACCAGCTTTATCGTCCAACTCTCACACCCATACATAACTACTGGAAAAACCATAGCTTTGACTAGACACCTCTGTCAGCAAAGTAATGGCTCTGCTTTTTAATATGCTTTCTAGGTTTGTCATAGCTTTTCTTCCAAGGAGCAAGCATCTTTTCATTGCACGGCTGCAGTCACCATCTGCAGTGATTTTGGAGCCCAAGAAAACAGTCTGTCACTGTTTCCATTGTTTCCCCACCTATTAGTCATGATGTAATGGGCCCATATGCCATGATCTTAGTTTTTTGAATGTTGAGTATTAAGTTTTTTCACTCTCCTCTTTCACCTTCAGCAAGAAGCTCTTTAGTTCCTCTTTGCTTTCTGCCACAAGAGTGGTGTCATCTGCATATCTAAAGTCATTGATATTTCTCCTGGCCATCTTGATTTCAGCTTATGATTCATCTAGCCGGGCACCTCACATGGTGTACTCTGTACACAATTTAAATATCAGGGTGACAATATAACAGCCTTGACGTACTCCTTTCCCTATTTGGAACCAGTCTACTGTTCCATGTCCAGTTCTAACTGTTGCTTCTTGACCTGCATATAGGTTTCTCAGGAGTGAGGTAAGGTAGTCTGGTATTCCCATCTTTTTAAGAATTTTCCACAGTTTGTTGTGATCCACACAGTCAAAGGCTTTGGCATAGTCAATGAAGCAGAAGTAGATGTTTTTCTGGAATTCTCTTGCTTTTTCTATAATCTAAAGGATATTGTCAATTTGATCTCTGGTTCCTCTGCTTTTCTAAATCCAGCTTGAACATCTGGAAGTTCTCATTTCATGTTCTGTTGAAGTCTAGCTTGGAGAATTTTGAGCATTACTTTGCTAGAGTGTGAAATGAGTGCAACTGTGGGGAGGTCTGAACATTCTTTGGCATTGTCTTTCTTTGGAATTGGAATGAAAACTGACCTTTTCCAGTCCTGTGGCCACTGCTGAGTTTTCCAATTTACTGGCATATTGAGTGCAGCACTTTCACAGCATCATCTTTTAGGGTTTGAAATAGCTCAACTGGAATTCCATCACCTCCACTCACTTTGCTCATAGTGATGCTTCCTAAGGCCCACTTGACTTACTATTACACTAACTATAAAACTGGGGAATTGGTTGGCTGTTGCTGAGCATCATTGATTTAAGAGAGAAAAATGATAGGCTTGGATTTGTTAATTTTAATCAAAGTGTGAGAGCAGGAGGGATTCTTGGGTAGCATTCAAAGAGACCTTCTGCTCCTGCAGCAGTCATATCAATAGTAAAATAGGGACAGAACTTAATTATTGGCAGAGCTTCAGAGAAGGCTGAATCTCAGCCTAGGCAAGTCTCTTACACAAACTCAGAGCCTTGCAGGGAAGGAGAGTCATCCTGACACTGGGAAGGAGATATCTGTGAAGACATGGTTAAGAATCTCAAATCCTGAAGTTATCCTGAATCCTATGGGCCTGAAGAAATCACCACGTGTGTGTGTGTTCAGTCATTCAGTCATGTCTGATTCTTTGGGACCCCATGAACTATAGCCCTCCAGGCTCCTCTGTCCATGGGATTCTCCAGTCAAGAATATTAGAGTGGGTTGCCATGCCCTCCTCCAGGGAATCTTTCTGACCCAGGGATTGAACTCACATATCCTGCATTGGCAGATGATTCTTTACCACTGAGCCACCTGGGAAGCCTGAAGAAATCACCAATCCCCCCCTCCCCCATTGGAAGACAGACAGACACACACACACACACACACACACAGACACACACACACAGACACACACACACACTTGGAAGTTATATAAAGGCCTTAAATGTGGCAAGTGCCTTGGAAGATATTTATTGCACTTCTCAAGATTGGCTCTACCTCCTCTTGGCTCATAACTAGAACCGAATCTTAGCATAACCTAACTCAGGAAATGCGGAGCCAGCTAAGGCAGAGGAGAAAGTATATGCCCAAAAAGCTTTAGGACTTGGATAACATATTACCATCAGGAACGAGGAACAGTCCTTGATAGGGCTAGATCAAGAGGGGACAGATCAATCAAGCTGGATTAGGGAGGGTTTTGCAATGTGGTAGTATTTTCCAGTGATACAAGATTCAACGCCCTAGCATGGGCTCTGGTGGGAGTTGTAACAGGATGTTGCAAAGGCCCTTGAAATCTGGAGAAAAAACCCTATATTAATCAGAGTAGTGAAGTGAAAGTCACTCAGTCATGTTCGACTCTTTGCAACCCCATGGACTGTAGCCTGCCAGGCTCTCTGTCCCTGGAATATTCCAGACAAGAATGCTGAAGTGGGTAGCCATTCCCTTCTCCAGGGAATCTTCCTCACCCAGAGATCAAACCCAGGTCTCCTGCACTGCAGGTAGATTCTTAACCATCAGAACCACTAGAGAAGCCCAAACAAAGTAGAGATGCTAGAATTGCTGTAACAAAACATGGGGGAAGGGTTTAAAAAGCAGAGAGAAGCACACATAAGGTCCTCTATAAGACAGAAAACCCTGTAGCTCTTCTTAGGAAGGTAGAGAAGACACTCCTTTTATAGGGGCAATAATTTTAAGAGACAGCTGGGAATATCTGTGATAGTACTGTGTTCCCTAATAGCAATAGGATCTGGAAATGGCAGAGGCCAGGTGGCAGCACAAAACCAGTAGAAGGGAGGTAGAAGGGAGGTAAAAAATGTAGCAGGTTCAGAATATCAGCAAGGCCTAACCCACATGAATATATGGAAATAGCTCATAAAACCCAGGGACAAGATAGATGGGCAGTGCAAAAGGGTATAGACACACACATACACAATAGAGATTAAGAACTGAAGAGATGTTTGATGTCAGCCACCCCCAACGAAAACTTGTGTTCACATGTCCAGTTCTCTGACCCAGAACATATCATCTAAAGGAAAGCCCCTGCAACACTACAGCTAGCCCTCTGGATTGTTCAGATCTCTCAAAGCTATTGAACTCTGCTTTAAGAGCAGAGGTGTGTGGACGTCAGTTGATAAATAGCATCCTAACCCTGTTTGTCTCACAGTGGTCATTCTCCTGGTTTCCAAATGCACATTTGGGATGAGCATACTTGGCAACTCGTAGAACAATATCTTTATTCCTTGGATTGTAAAGTTTTGTAGGAAAGACAAGAGAAGATCCTGGAAGTGCTTCACAAGGATAATAATTATATAAAACTGATACCACATCTCTATTAGTTTCATGGGACTACTGTAACAAATAATTATAAACTGGATGACTTTAAACAACAGAAATTTATTCTCTGACCATTCTGAGGGCTGGAAGTCTGAAAGCAAGGGGTCAGCAGGGTCATGCTCCCTCCAAAGCCTCTACAGGAGACCTCTCCTTGCCTCTTCCAGCTTCTGGGAGCCCCAAGACATCCCTTGACTTGTGACAACACTACTTCCATCTGCCTCCTTCTGTTTTCTCTCGAGCTATATTCCCTCTGTGTCTGTATCTGTGTCTGAGTCTCCTTCTTCTTATAAGGACACCAGTCTAGATTAAGGGCCCATCCTACTCTAGTATGAGTATATCTTAACTCATTATGTGAGATTTAGACCATAAAGAAAGCTGAGAACCGAAGAATTGATGCTTTTGAACTGTGGTGTTGAAGAAGATTCTTGAGAGTCCCTTGGACTGCAAGGAGATTAAACCAGTCAATGCTAAATGAAATCGATCCTGAATAATCATTGGAAGGACTCATGCTGAAGCTAAAACTCCAATACTTTGGCCACCTGGTGTGAGGAACTGATTCATTGGAAAAGACCTTGATGCTGGGAAAGATTGAAGGCAGGAGCAGAAGGGGATGACAGATGATGATATGGTTGGATGGCATCACCAACTCAATGGACATGAGTTTGAGCAAGCTCTGGGAGTTGGTGATGGACACAGAAGCCTGGCATGCTGCAGTCCATGGGGTCACAAAGAGTTGGACACGAATGAGTGACTAAACTGAACTGAACTAACTCATTATATCTACAATGACTCTATTTCCAAATAAGGTATGTTCACAGGTAGGACCTCAAATCAGCAGCACCCTCAAAATCTTAAAGAACTTAGGAGTGGTAGCCCCCAATATAACCTTATTTAATACACTAGGTCTGGCCTCTGCAAAAGTTAGCTAGATCTCAGAAGATTACAATGGACTACAACAAGTTGGAGAAGGAAATGGTAACCCACTCCAGTATTCTTGCCTGGAGAATCTCCATGGACAGAGGTCTGGCGGGCTACAGTCTATGGGGTTGTAAACAGTCGGACACAACTGAGCAACTAAGCACTAAGCACAAGTTAATCAAGCAGTCACTTCAATGGCAGCTGTTGTGTCCTGCTGTATATTTACCAGAGCAGATGAACACAGTCCTGACAAATGTTTTCTTCTTCATTCTTATCAGGAAGGAGAGTCAGAAGCTCCAATTCACATGGACAGATAACAGTGTACATCCACCGTCTTGCCGCCTTGGGTCTGTTTTAATTCCCCTGCCCTCTGTAATAATATTACCAGAAGAGCCTTCTACGAATGTTCTGCCGATTATCACACCGTTCCACTATACTGATGATGCCATGTTAATTGCATCCAATGAGCAAGAAGCAGGAAGTTTCCTGGATGCCTCAGAAAAACATATGTGCTTCAGAAGAAGATAAAATTCAGAAAGATTTAGGAGTCTGGCACACAGGTGAAGTTTCTAGAAGTCAAGTGTTATGGGAACCCTGCAATATTCACTTGAAAGTAAAAGATAAGTTATTACTTTACATCTCTTAGCAGGAAAAATAATTATAATGCTTAACAGGCATCTTTAATTTTGAGAGGCAGCATATAATACACTTGCTGCTGCTGCTGCTGCTGCTGCTGCTGCTGCTAAGTTGCATCAGTTGTGTCTGACTCTGTGCGACCCCATAGACGGCAGCCCACCAGGCTTCCCCATCCCTGGGATTCTCCAGGCAAGAACACTGGAATGGGTTGCCATTTCCTTCTCCAATGCATGAAAGTGAAAAGTGAAAGTGAAGTCCGCTCAGTCGTGTCCGACTCCTAGCGACCCCATGGACTGCAGCACACCAGGCTCCTCCGTCCATGGGATTTTCCAGGCAAGAGTACTGGAGTGGGGTGCCATTGCCTTCTCCCATAATACACTTGAGGATACTGCTATGATCCATTCTTCAGAAAGCTGTTGAGCAGAGCCCAGGATAAAAAAATGTTCTGCATAAGGTCCTGGATGGTTGCTTGGGCTACTCACCCATCATTCTGGAATTACTTGTGGTAGCAAAATACATTATGTAAGTACACACTCAGACAATAAAGAATTCACCTGCAATGCAGGAGACCCGGATTCAGTCCCTGGGTCAGGAAGATCTGGAGAAGGGAATGGCTACCCACTCCAGTATCCTTGCCTAGAAAATCCCATGGACAGAGGAGCCTGGTGGGTAAAGTCTGTGGGGTCACAAAGAATCAGACATGACTAAGCGACTGAGCACAAGCACACATAATCAAACCAACTTCTTTACTATGATGTGACTATAAGATATCTATTATGTCCTTTACCATTAGGGAAGATAGTGAGGTTTTCTTCCCTCACTTCCCCCAGATATGATTGGTCTTTTACAATATTTTCCTGTCCTTCCAACTATTCAGAAGCAAATTTTGCAGGGCTTTCACTGAAGCCCCTAGTTCCCAGGCTATGATAAAATGGTTATTACATTTATTTCCTGATTATTAGTTTTCCCTTCATCATGTCATTTTCATTCCATAATTTTTTTTTTTGGCCTTTGTGATAATCCTGGGTTGGCTCTTTGGTTGGTTGGATTATTTTTACTTAGGTATAGTAGATTTACAATAGTATATTAGTTTCAGCATACAATACAGTGATTCATATTTTTATAATTTTACTCTATTAATAGTTATTATAAATATAAAAGCTCTAATTCCCAAATTATATGTACTATACCCTTGATGCTTATTTATTCTATACAGAGTAGTTTATATCACTTAATTACATACAATTTTCTTCACTCTCCCCACTGGTAACTACTAGCTTATTTTCTGTATCTGTGAGTTTGTTTCATTTCTGCTATGTATATCCATGTGTACTATTTTTTTTTGGATTCCACATATAAGTGATATCACACAGCATTTGTCTTTGTCTGACTTATTTCACTTGGCATAATACCCTCCAGGCCCATTCATGGTTTTACATATGGCAGAGTTTCATTCCTTTTATGACTGAGTAGAAAACTCAGCAATGGCCACAGGACTGGAAAAGGGTCAGTTTTCATTCCAATCCCAAAGAAAGGCAATGCCAAAAAATGTTCAAACTACTGCACAGTTGCACTCATCTCACACACTAGCAAAGTAATGCTCAAAATTCTCCAAGCTAGACTTCAACAGTACATGAAATGAGAACTTCCAGATGTTCAAGCTGGATTTAGAAAAGCAGAGGAACCAGAGATCAAATTGACAATGTCCTTAAGATTGTAGAAAAAGCAAGAGAATTTCAGAAAAACATCTACTTATGCTTCATTGACTACACCAAAGCCTTTGTCTATGTGGTTCACAACAAAACTGGAAAATTCTTAAAAAGATGGGAATACCAAACCACCTTGCCTGACTCCTAGGAAAACTATATGCAGGTCAAGTAGCAACAGTTAGAAATGGACATGGGACAATGGACTGGTTCCAAATAGGAAAAGGAGTATGTCAAGGCTGTATATTGTCACCCTGCTATTTAAATTGTGTACAGAGTACACCATGTGAAATGCTGGGCTAGATGAATCACAAGCTGGAATCAAGATGGCCGGGAGAAATGGCAATGACTTCAGATATGCAGATGACACCACTCTTATGGCAGAAAGCAAAGAGGAACTAAAGGGCCTCTTGATGAAGGTGAAAGAGAAGAGTGAAAAAATACTCAACATTCAAAAAACTAAGATCGTGGCATACAGGCCCATTACTTCATGACTAATAGATGGGGAAACAATGGAAACAGTGACAGCCTTTGTTTTCCTGGGCTCCAAAATCACTGCAGATGGTGACTGAAGCCATGAAATGAAAAGATGCTTGCTCCTTGGAAGAAAAGCTATGACAAACCTAGAAAGCATATTAAAAAGCAGAGCACTATCTTGCTGACAAAAGTCTGTACAGTCAAAGCTATGGTTTTTTCAATAGTATGGATGTGAGAGTTGAACCATGAAGAAGGCTGAGTACCGAAGAATTGATCCTTTTGAACTGTGGTGTTAGAAAAGACTCTTGAGAGTCCCTTGGACTGCAAGGAGGTCAAACCAGTAAATCCTTAGGAAATCAGTTCTGAATATTCACTAGAAGGACGATGCTGAAGCTGAAGTGCCAATACTTTTGTCACCTGATGCGAAAAACCAACTCATTAGAAAAGACCCTGATGCTGGGAAAGATAGAAGACAGGAGGCAAAGGTGACGACAGAGGATGAGATGTTTGTATGGCATCACCAACTCAATGGACATGAGTTTGGGAAAACTCAGGGAGATGGTGATGTACAAGAAAGCTTGGCATGCTGCATGCAGTCTGTGGGTCACAAAGAGTTGGACACAACTGAGCAACAGAACAATAACATGTTTGTGTGTGTGTGTGTGTGTATGCCACAACTTTCTCTATTTGTCTGTTGATGGAGGCTTTGGTTACTTGCATAACTTTACTGTTGTAAATAGTGTTGCTATGATCATATATTGGGGTATATGCATATTTTCCAATTAGTACTTTCATTTTTCTGAATAAGTACCTAAGAGTGAAATTGTTGAACCTTATGGTAGTTCTATTTTTAGTTTTAAGAAACTCCCATACTATTTCCATAGTGGATGCCCATCCGTAATTCTTATTTATTATATGTATTACACATTCCCTTATAGTCCACAACCGTTCACTTAGTTTTAACTTAACATGGCACTAGAGGTAATGAATCCCTCTGCCAATGCAGGAGAAATAATAAACATGGGTTCAGACCCCATCAGGAACATCCTGTGGAGTAGGAAATGGCACTTCACTGCAATATTCTTGCCTGGGAAATTCCATGCACCAAGAAGCATGGCAGGCTACAGTCCATGGAGCCACAAAGAGTAGGACACAACTGAGCAACTGAACAACAACAACAAATGTTTCAGGATAATCTTTCCATCTCAAGGTCACTCATATTAATCAAACCGACTGTTTTCCCTAACACAGTTGTGAATTACATCTTGGTTGGATACAAGATTCTAGGTTGTAGTCTTTTTTCTTAGTAGTCTGTACATTATCCCTTTAGTTTTTCATGGTGAAGATCAATAATCAAATTTCATTTTACATTTTTTCTTGTAACTGAATTGTTCTTTCCCGCTGAAAGTTTAAAGACATTTTTCTTATATGTACTTAAAAATGCAGGTACTTTACTACAGTGTATCAAGATGTGAGTCTGTTTTCATCAATCTTGCCTTAAATTGTAAGGCAACGCAAGATTGAAAGCCTGCTCAGCTTTCAGACTCAAGTCTTTCTTAAACTCTGGGAAATACTTGTCTGATAATTATTAAACTATTGCCTACCTTCCATCTATTCCTTTTTCTTCTTTCAGAACTCCTTATAGAATTGAGGCTTTTGAACTGTGGTGTTGGAGAAGACTCTTGAGAGTCCCTTGGACTGCAAGGAGATCCAACCAGTCCATTCTAGAGGAGATCAGCCCTGGGTTTTCTTTGGAAGGAATGATGCTAAAGCTGAAACTCCAGTACTTTGGCCACCTCATGCAAAGAGTTGACTCATTGGAAAAGACTCTGATGCTGGGAGGGATTGGGGGCAGGAGGAGAAGGGGACGACAGAGATGTCTGGATGGCATCACCAACTCGATGGACGTGAGTTTGAGTGAACTCCGGGAGATGGTGATGGACAGGGAGGCCTGGCGTGCTGTGATTCATGGGGTCGCAAACAGTCGGATACGACTGAGTGACTGAACTGAACTGAACTCATCACTTACATATTAGGGCTTACTGAGCTAAATTTCCAGTATTTTTTCTTTTCTTAAAAGATTTTTATGTCCTTGTATTTTTCTCTGACATTTGAGATAGTTCTACCATTTCATTTTTCAGAACCATTAGTTTCTGTATGTGTGAGTTGTGTGTTTGTATATGTCTCTCTGTGTTGCTACTTTTAATATCAAAGATTGTACTCTTTTTTAATTTATATGCTGAATATATGAAATGATTTTGGTTTCAAAAAGTCTTCCTTTATGCTGTACTTGAATGTCAAGTACTTTGTTATTGCCTTAAGTCTTTGTCTGTCTTCCCTAATAACTCCACTTCACAGGAGCCTGCTACATGTTTTCTCCTTGTTCCTCTCCTTCTATCTTTGGCATGACTGTGACATAATTCAAGGCTTCTTTCTCATCCTCCAGGATCTGTCTACTGGCAGAAGAAGAAGAGCTCAGAGAGGATGAGAAATGAAATGTATTTAAGCCATTGTCTTCCCAGCATCTTTAGAAATGTTCTCTCATTCTTTTTCTGCAACATCATATTTTTAAGAGGGCTGAAGCAAATAGGCAAAGTGTCAACACTTGTTAAGTCTAGGTAGCAGGTATATCAATAGATGGTGAATGTTTGTTGAATTATTTTCTATACATTTAGTTTGTTTGAAGCATGTATAAACAAAATGAACTGTTAAAACATTAATGTTATATTTATTCTGATAAGTTATTAAATTTCTCTTTCCTCTGAAGCCCAGACCCATATACCTCTAACTGCTAATGGCTATCACAAATCATCAGCACCTTCATAGTTAACTTGTCCAAAATGAGTCTTTTGGATTAAACCCCCTAAAATCTTCCCCCGGTAGTTCTAATTTCAACAAATGACACCAATATCAACCCAAGCAAAAAGCATAGAACTGGTTGTTGATGCCTTCCTTTCCCAGACCTCTGCATGCATCCCCTAGCAAGCCCTATCAACACACTTGTAAACATCAATTAAATCCTTTCACTTTTCTCCATCTCTTCTGGCCTCATCCTGCTTCAAATGACTTCTCTGCATTCATCTCTGCTTCCACTTTGACCCTACAATTCATTATACCTGTACCCAAAACATTATTCTTTCAAAGTCAGATCCTGTCATATTTTTTGTTTAAAACATTATTAAGACTTCTCACTGCTCTTTGTTGTTAAGTCATATCCAATTCTTTGTGACCCCACTGCAGCATGCCAGGTTTCCCTGTCTTTCACTATCTCCCTGAGTTTACTCAAACTCATGTCCAATAAGGTAGTGCTGCTATCCAGCCATCCCATCCTCTGTTGTCCCCTTCTCCTCATGCCCTCAATCTTTCCCAGCATCAGGGTCTTTTCCAATGATCTAGTTATTCGCATAAGGTGGCCAAAGTATTGGAGCTTCAGCTTCAGTCTTTCCAATGAATATTCAGGGTTGATTTCCTTCAGGGTTGACTGGTTTGATCTCCTTGAAGTCCAAAGAACTCTCAACAATTTTCTCCAGAACCACAATTCAAAAGCATCAGTTCTTCCGTACTCAGGCTTCTTTATAGTCCAACTTTCACATCTGAACATGAGTACTGGAAAAAACACAGCTTTGACTAGATGGACTTTTGTCAGCAAAGTGATGTCACTGCTTTTTAATATGCTTTCTAGGTTTGTCATAGCTTTTCTTCCAAGAGCAAGTGTCTTTTCATTTCACGGCTACAGTCACCATTCACAGTGATTTTGGAGCCCAAGAAAATAAAATTTGCCAGTTTCCATTCCCCCCATCTATTTGCCATAAAGTAATAGGCTCAGATGCCATAATCCTAGTTTTATGAATATTGAGCTTTAAGCCAGTTTTTTCACTCTCCCCTTTTACCCTCATCAAGAGGCTCTTTAGTTCCTCTTCACTTTCTGTCATTAGAGTGGTATCATCTGCCTATCTGAGGTTGTTAGTCATTGCTCTTAGAATAAAACAAAACTCCTTGTAATAGACTACAAGTGAGTATCTAATCTAACCGCTCCTTTCAAATCCCAACTTCTATCTTCTTCTCCCTTGTTTTCTGTGCTCCAGCCACACTGGTCTCCTTTCTCCTATTCAAATATACTAGGCTCTTTCCCAACCCAGGGCTTTTATAGTTCTATTCCCTCTGCCTATTAAGAGCCTGTATCCACTTTTTGAACAGATTAACTGCTTTTTATCATTTAGATATCAATCAAATATCATCTCCTCTTGGAAGTATTTCATAGTTACTTTATCTAAGTACCATTCTTTGGCTCAGCTCACATTACTCTGTCAGATCACCCTGCTTATTTCCTGTTATCACATTATTTCATTCTATAGTGTTCTGCTACTTATTTAAATCACTATTGTAATTAGATGGCACCTCCATGAACAGACTCATGCCTTTATCAATTAATTACCCACTTTACTTAGTATTGGATTAGTAAGTATACCACATAATAAGAAGACATAATGAAGGGATATTCAGCAGTCATCACACTGGCTGGCACACTCAGATGTAAGTACCTTGTACAAGTGAATCTTTCTTGACTGAGTAATAACCAACTGACTGGCTTGGGCATTCTGTAAAACTCTTCCTTGCATGCAAAGTATAGCTAATAGTCATTTTGAATAATATGTTAAGTTTAACGGATACAGCTGTAAACAACATATTTATATAACTTATTTATACTTTTAAATGACTGCCTTTGTGAGACTCATGATCTGGGCGTCCCCTTTATGTAAACCTCCACTACAATTATATACTTCCCCCAGTATTACTTATGATACAGGTTCAGCTACTGTATCAGAGACAAGCCCAAAACAACAAAAGAATTGTATTTACTTCCCATGAAAACCCAGCGTGGGTGGTAGCTCTCCATGCAGCTATCACATGCTCAGGGCCCTTCAGTTTTGCTGTTCCATCAGGCCCACGGTGTTACCTTGGCCACACAGTACAATAAATCTCAGCACTGCACACCCACTCCAGTCCACAGAGATGGGGGAAATAGAAGTGAATGGACACCCTCTGATTTTTGGTATGATCTCCCAGAACCTAGTGTATATAGGTTCTAGCTAGACTAAAAGGAAGCTGCAAGAATGGCTTTGAAAGAACTGTTTGTTTTCTGGGGAACCATGTGCTCAGTTACAATGCTAGCTTTCTTGTTGTTGGAAAGAAGGAAAGTATGGATATTAGTTCTATTCTATGAAAAAGTGAAAGTGTTAGTTGCTCAGTCATGTCCAATTCTTTGTGACCCCATAGACTGTAGCCCGCCATGCTTCTCTGTCAATGGAATTCTCCAGACAAGAATACTGGGGTGGGTAGCCACTCCCTTCTCCAGGGGATCTTTCTGACTCAGGGATTGAACCTGCATCTCCTGCACTCTGGTATATTCTTTACCATCTGAGCCACCAGGGAAGCTCCATATACCTCCTTAGAATGGAAACTGCATAAAAACAGAGAATTTCTCCATCACATTCCATTGTATCTCAGCTCCTAGAACAGTGTCCTATAGCACATGTGTCCTCTGACCATTTTCCTAGACTTTGTCCTGACTCAGCCATCATCATTGCTCACTTGGACTAAAGCAAGTCTACATTACCTTTCTGTCTCAATATCAATACCATACTGTCATCAAAGCGAGCTATTTAAAATAAGAACATTTGTCTTATTTCATTTTTTAAAGTCCTTCAGTAACTTACCAATGTCCTCAGTATCACCTCGGAACTTCTTAGAACTACAGATCACCATCTCTATCCAAACTCCCAGCTCTATGGTTGGGGTTCAGCAATGTGTTTTTCAGTAAGTTATCCAAGTGATCCTGAATCACTCTAACATTTGGAAACCACTGATCTACACCATACATTGTCACCCTGCTTATTTAACTTGTATGCAGAG
The DNA here is from genome assembly GCF_032452875.1 of Bos javanicus. Classification (NCBI taxonomy): domain Eukaryota; kingdom Metazoa; phylum Chordata; class Mammalia; order Artiodactyla; family Bovidae; genus Bos; species Bos javanicus. The sequence continues at coordinate 79,718,643 of NC_083870.1, forward strand.
TACATCATGAGAAATGCTGGGCTGGAAGAAGCACAAGCTGGAATCAAGATTTCCGGGAGAAATATCAATAACCTCAGATATGCAGATGACACCACCCTTATGGCAGAAACTGAAGAAGAACTAAAGAGCCTCTTGATGAAAGCGAAAGAGGAGAGTGGAAAAGTTGGCTTAAAACAACATTCAGAAAACTAAGCTCATGGCATCTGGTCCCATCACTTCATGGCAAATAGATGGGGAAACAGTGGAAGCAGTGTCAGACTTTATTTTGGGGGGCTCCAAAATCACTGCAGATGGTGATTGCAGCCATGAAATTAAAAGACGCTTACTCCTTGGAAGGAAAGTTATGACCAACCTAGATAGCATATTGAAAAGCAAAGACATTACTTTGCCAACAAAGGTCGGTCTAGTCAAGGCTATGGTTTTTCCAGTAGTCATGTATGGATGTGAGAGTTGGACTATGAAGAAAGCTGAGTGCCGAAGAATTGATGCTTTTGAACTGTGGTGTTGGAGAAGACTCTTGAGAGTCCCTTGGACTACAAGGAGATCCAAACAGTCCATCCTAAAGGAGATCAGTCCTGGGTGTTCATTGGAAGGACTGATGTTGAAGCTGAAACTCCAATACTTTGGCCACCTCGTGCAAAGAGTTGACTCATTGGAAAAGACCCTGATGCTAGGAGGGATTAAGGCCAGGAGGAGAAGGGGACGACAGAGGATGAGATGGCTGGAGGCATCACCAACTCGATGGACATGAGTTTGAGTAAACTCTTGGAGTTGGTGATGGACAGGGAGGCCTGGCGTGCTGTGATTCATGGGGTCTCAAAGAGTCGGACACAACTGAGCGACTGAACTGAACTTATCTCCACCTTTGGAAATGAGTTTTTCCTATTTCTCTCCTTGTCATTTCCAATACATTCCTTCTTTTCTGCACTGAATTTACATGTCTCAAAAGAAGAAATTTCTAATATTGTCTAAAATTCATCTTTCTCTGTGCACCTCCTACTATATTTTATATCAATTACTGCATTGTACTGTGTGTATGTATCACAACTCACCAGTTCACCTACAAGGTGGCGCTAGTGGTAAAGAAACTGCTTGCCAATGCATAATACATAAGAGACTCAGGTTCAACCCCTGGGTCAGGAAGATTCCCTGGAGGAGGAAATGGCAACCCACTCCAGTATTCTTACCTCAAGAATCCCATGAACAGAGAAGCCTGGTGTGTTTCAGTCCCTGGGGTTGCAAAGAGTCAGACATGACTGAAGCAACTTCCCACGCACAGGACAGGGATTAGTCCATTTCAACTAAATTTTCTAATATGTGGGAGAGTGGCTCACAGTATTCCTTTATTATTTTTTTCATCTCCAGGGAATCAATAGTAATGTTCTCTCTTTCATTTCTAAAAGTGGTAATTTATGTCTTTTCTTCTTTTTCTTGGCTAACCTGATCAAAAGTTTATCAGTGTATTGACTTTTACAAAGCACCATCTTTTGATTGCACTAATTTTCTCTATTATTTTCCTGTCTTCAATTGCATTGATTTCTGCTCTAATTATTATTTTTCTTCTGCTTACTTGAGTCTTAAATTGTTCCTTTTCTTTATAGTTTTCTTATACAGAAGGCTTATTGATTTAGTTCTTTGTTCTTGTCAAATATATACACAGGAAGAGATAGAAACAGATATATAGATAGATATAGATACAGAAATAAATTTCCCTTTAAGCAATGCTTTTTGCATTCTATAAATTATAGTAAATATTACTTTTATTTTTACTTAGTTCGAAATACTTTTAATTTTTTCTTGAGATTTCTCTTTGGCTATTTTGGTCTATTATTTATAGTTGGATTTCTAATCTCTGAATATTTGGAACTTCCCACTTATGTTTCTGTTGTTGATTTCTTATTTAATTCCACTATGTCTGAGAGCACAGACCATTTAATTATTTTAAATTTGTTAAGCTATGGGTAATAGCCCAGAATAGATGCATCTCGGTGAGCACTCAATGCAATCTTGAGAAGAATACATATTGTGTTGTTATTGGATGAAGTATTCTAAAAACTTCAATTACATAAAGTTGATTGATAATGCTGTTCAGGTCAAATATATTTCTAATGATTTTCTCCTTGTTTGCTCTATCAGTTTTCTGCAGTGTTGAAGTCTACAACTTAATAGTGGATTTGTCTATTCTCCTTTCTCTTGCTCTATTTAGAGAACTTTTTAAAAGCTGTAGACATCTGCAGTACGATGTGTGTGTGCTAAGTCACGTCAGTCCTGTCCCACTCTTTGTGACCCTATGGACTGTAGCCTGCCACGCTCCTCTGTCCATGGGATTTTCCAGGCAAGAATGGAGTGGGTGGCTATGCCATCCTTCAGGGGATCTTCCTGACTCAGGGATCGAAACTGCATATCTTAAGTCTCCTGCATTGGCAGGCAGGTTCTTTACCACTAGCACCACCTGGGAAGCAATATGATAGGCAACCTCCAACTTAGTCCTCAGTGATGCCCACCTCCTCATATTCAGGAGTTGCACAATTCCTCCCCTTTGTATGGGCTAGATCTAATGAATATAATGTGCAAAAGTGATGTGATATCACTAAAAATTTTTTTATTTCTATCGATCTTTCTCTATCAAAAGCCTTTGTTCCATACAAAGCAAACCGCCATGTCGTGAGTAGCCCAAGAGAGAGGTCCATATAGCAAAAACTGATGTTTTCAGTCAACAGGCAACAAGGACATGAACCTGTCAAAAACCATGTGACTGAGCTTGGAAGCTGTCCCTCCCACCCAGTCAACCATTGAAATGATGGTATCACTGGTTAGTAACTTGACTCTGGCCTTGTGACAGACCCAGCCAGAGGGACCCAGCTAGATCACAACTAGATTCCTGGCCCACAGAAAGTAGATAAAACATGCTTGTTATTTTAAGCCATTACATTTGGGGGTTATTTGTTATGCAATAATAGTTAACTAATACATGTAGGGAAAAGAAAACTACATAAAATTACCTCACACTTAAAAGCTAAATAAATACAAATTTTAAAAATAAAAAATATAATAATCAAAATTGACATATGCAATATAATAGGTTTAACAGCAAATTAAACATAGTTGAAAAGAGAATTAGCAAACCAGAAGCAGGCCAAAAGCAATTACAAGAATACAACCCCAAAGACAAATACCGTTTAACCATATATGTGTGAAAGACATTAAAAGAAATGGAAGATAAAGAAGTAGATCGAAAATACATTCCAATAGATCCAAAATACAAAGTCCAATAGCAGAGGAGCAAAAGGCTGACAGAGAAAATATTTGAAGAAATAATGACAAAGAATATTCCAGATCCAATGATAAAAGATACCAAAAAACATATTCAAGAAGTCCAGTAAATCTCATGGAGGATAAATAAAAGGAAATCCACCCATAGACACATCAAAGATGGAGTTCAGAAATCAAGGGTCCCCCACCCCAAATGCAGTTTATTTACACAGTAAAACAATTAGAGCCATTTTCCCAACAACAGTAATGGAAGCCAAAAGGCAAGGGGAAAGTGTTGAATTAAACAGACTGCTACATAATGAAAAAGAAAACACTTTCAAGCATGAGACAAAATAAGGAAATTTTCAGAGAAACAGAAAAAAAATGACAGTAAATTCTAAAGGACTTACTTCAAGCAAAAAGGTAAATGATCCCAAACAGAGAGCTAGTATATTTTCAGGTTAAAAAACAGATAATTAACAATTGCAAACAAGGAAGTGTTAGAAGGAGTCAAAGAGTTCTAAGAGCCTCATGGAGGAAAGTTTAAATTAAAGATTTAACTATAGACAGTCAAGGCTGAGTGTTGACTTATTTTCCTAATTTGGTTGTGGTGACTGTAGTGACATTAATAAATTTGGTAGGTCAGTAAACTCCTTGAACTATTAAAAAAAAATAAAGACCACCAGATATGTGGCATCAGCCATGTCCCTAGTGTAACCCCAGACTAAAGGTGAAAAGAAGGGGAAAGGTTGGGGAATGTCAGGAAGAACGTATTTTTTCCACTTTGGACATGTCTTCCAAGTGTCAAATGCCACTGTCTTAACATTTCTAACCACCTTCTGCCTTTTCACTCAGCCTTCCATAGGGAGAAGGAATAATTTAATCCGCATTGGTCTTTCCAGAGGAGAAAGCAGACATGCAGAAATCAGTCCTTCCTTCCTACTGTCTCACCTGGGCAGGATTCTACAACTCTTTCATGTTCAAGTTTTTTAGAGTTAGATTCTCTGAGGACAAGATCTGCCTGGCCAGCACCAGCACTTCCTATTACTGCGTGGTAAGTCTGTATAATTATGGTGCACAGTGTTAGACATCTACTTGCCCACAGACATAGAGTACATATTCCAGTATCAACTTTATCAGTAATAAAAATAGCATCCTGCTTTCATATATGAATTCTTCTTTCATCATATTTCCAAGATGGTTCTAATAACGCAGGTGGTGAAATTCCCCCGGAATCCCCAGCAATAAAAAAAATGCATAATACTGGCTGTTTAGTCAATATTTAACAATAAAATAACAATAATATCAAAATAACCACTAAAGTGCTAGTTACTATGCTACATACACCAAAAACATTTTCTCTCTCACCACAACTCTGAAAAGTTATATCATCTCTGTTTATCTCTGTTTATTCATTTGAGTTTTTGTGGAATGATGAAATTCACCCAAAAGGTAGCAAGATGGATGTTCACCCAACTGGGCTCAGGTCCTCACTCTTCCTTTCTCCACAGTAAATCAAGTCACTTTCCTTCTATTCCAGGCCTTTTGCCTGTGATGATGCCCAACTCCCTTCATCCAATGTATTCTCCCCAAACAAGAGCTAAATTTACAGCAATCTTTTCTATTGGGTTAGCCAAAAAGTTTGTACAAGTTTTTCCATAACATCTTATAGAAAAAACCCAAACGAACTTTTTGGCCAACCCAATATTTAACTTTATATACACTGGGTAGTAATTATTATTTGTTCTCATTCAAATTCCTTCACTAGCTTTAAAGACTTGATATATAGCACATATTCCCATATCTTTGACACGTTTAGAACACCAACCAGGAACTCAAGGTCAGTTTCACCCAGTTACAGCTGTCAAAGCAATTATCAGAGACGGCATCATATCTTGGGGATATTTGCTAGTCTAGAACAGAAGTCATCAAACTGACTGGCAGGCAAAATCTAGCCTCCTGCCTGTTTATGTAAATAAAGTTTTACTGGAGACCAGCTACATTCATTTATGCACTGTCTATGGCCACATTCATACTACACTGGTGATGCTGAATAGTCACAACAGCGACTATAAAGCCCACAAAGCCAAAAATATTTACTAACTGGCAAGAAAAGTTTACTGACCCATCATCTAGGCTTGTAGATTGATTCCACATTCTCCACACTCTAAGTGGTGAGTATAATTCTTTCCCACACAGGGTTGTAGGCTGCATTCCTTATCTCTAGGACCTTTCATCAAGTGATGGCCCTGATGATATCTGAACCCTACTTTCTCACTTCTAATCAAATGGTCTTTCAATGAAAATTCCTCTGCCAGAATTCCTCCAGTCTCTATCAATATTACAAAAGAAATATTTCTAAGGGATGCATTGAAATGCTTTTAGTTGCTTATACTTAAAAATAAATTTGCAGTCAATGACTGAATACTCTCACACTTTAAAAAGTATCCAGGTGATTGGGAAAAAAAAGAAAATTATAAGTTAATTACTCATATGTGGTGCTGGCTGGACTGCAAGACCAACTGGATAATGGGTAAATCCTCCATTTCATTCTAAACTACTGATGCTCAACCTGAGGCTACTGATACTTGAAACATGGTTTCTCATGTTCAAAAGGCTTTAATGGATAATGATCAAGAGAAGAGAAACTAATGCTTGTTGACTGCCTAATATGTGCTTTTTACTAAACTAGGCATTTTATAGAGATCACCATATCTAATCCTTACAATAGCCCATGAGATTGAGTACAATTATTCTCTTTGTATGTACAGATGAACACATTCAACTTAGAGAGGTAAAGAAGCGTGCCCAACATGTCAGAGTCTGGATTCAATACTTTAAGGAAAGAACAATTCCATAACTCCCAAAGGGTCTTTGGGTAAAATGAACTACAACACTGCAAGGTACATTTTATCCAGACTGTTATTCTAACAGAGAAAGCACCAATGCCCAAAGAAACTGGGCTCCTCCTGTACTAGTCGTCAACTGATCACCTCTTTACTGTTGGTTTGTGAAGAATTTCCTTCTGGGGAAGAGCCTGGGATAGTAATAAGGATAATCATAAAGCCCAGGAAAGCATGTATTTACCAACATCAGGAAGCATTTCAATCTTGTAACAACTGGTACTACCGCACTGGTGCCAACTTGCTGAAATATAAATCCGTATAGATTTATATTTCAGATTCCAAATCTGTCATATTATAGAAGCAAACCAAGACTGATCACATAGGCTATGTGACTGAGTAAGCGATGTGGGAGCCACATGCCCATTTGAGTTCTCAGTGATTGGTTATGACTATTGTAATGTTAATTCAGCTAAGGAGAAGATGCCAGTTACTACTTTTCAAAACTTTAACCCATTCCCCTTATAACGTTTTACATGCTTGTCTATCATATACAGACTGCTTGGTGAAGCATTTCGTGCTAGTAACTGTGATACCTGAAGTCTCAGGGATCTAATTCTTAGTGTATTTGATAACCACCAGCTAAAAGCTTTCCTGCATCACCCAGTGAGCACACACGGGACTACTCATCAGCACTGCACAGCTCAGTATACGGTCATGGAATGTGGCACTCAACGAAGCTCACAGATTTTAAGGATTTACAGCAATGATATTGCGCAGTGATTTAATGTTTAGTTATTTTCCTTAAAAAATGACTTTAAAAGTCATTTTAAAAGCACCACATTATTATAATTTAAAATTATATAAAATATAGAGAAAGTATTTTTCATTTGAACAGGACTCCATGTTATATACGCAGGCTATTCTTGGAAAAATATTTGGATTATGTAAAGGAAAAAGAAAAATCAGAGAAAGTGCTAAATACTAAATATGTGATAAAAACACATATTTGAAGAAATATCATGGCACAATTTTAACCACAGTCATAAATTATATGTACTTGATTAATGTTTCAACACTATAGTCTCTTTCACATAGCTTCTGCAAAAAGTCCAAGCATCTCCCATAGTACAATTTTCATTCCTCTTTTGATTTACAAAAGTGTTTTATTTACTATCTAATCATAAACTGAAATTATTAAAGTGGGATTATAGTGAAAAGAAATTAAGAATAATTATATTTTGAGTATAGCAATAAGAATATCTCTTGTCATTCATATATATAATATAGATGATTTATATATATCATATATATGTATTTCCTTTAGGTACTCCTATATGATTGTTCTTTTCTAAATTAAACATGTCAACATTCACTGAAGTTAAAAAAAAAAAAAGATCATAGGCAGTAATTTTGCTTTCCCAGCCATTAATAAAAATGCATCTCATTCCTTCTTCAACAGGCTCCTCCCAATCTTAAGAAGTTAGACAGTATCTCCAGTGTTTAAAAGATCTCATTTTGCTACCCAAAGGGAAACAAATTCTCAAAATGTCAAAAGCCTTAGTTATTCCACAGATAACTAACATTTTAGTAACAAGAAAATTGTATCTGGAGTAACTGGAAAATAAAACTTCCAGCTGACATTTACACTGGGGGCTACTCACCACTCCTGGGTTACAGTTGTAATAGCAATGCTTGGCAGTGTCATCAGAGGAAGCGTGGTTGGTCTGGAAATGCCATCTCCCTCAGGTGTCCTTGACCTTCCGCTCTGTCTTTGAGACAGTGGTGGCAACTGCAAGTTTCCTGAGCAGCACCTTCTCCCCCTCCAGAGGTCGATCCCAAGTGTGTTACTTGAAGAACTGTAGGATTTACTCAAGCTACATTCAAAATAATCTTTAACATTCTATAGGAACCACAGGGGAAGAAAAAAGAGGAAAAAGAAAGTGAGATTCAAATGTTTAAAATGATGCACAATGTAGTAAAATAAGAAACTAAATGATCAAGCTGTCACTCATAAAGTCCTTATTCAGTATCTCACAATCAGAATCTAACACTGACATCAAAAGCTTAAGAGAAGACATATAGGCATGGGGGCTAATGCTCAAATTTTAAACATATCAGTTGCATAGTCATGGTGATCTTTACGACTGTGGATATCTTGTCTTTTTTAAATTATTCTTTTTTTTTTCTTTCTCTTTTAACTTGCTAAAATAAAAGCTATTCACTGAAAATATATTTTGGATACTGATGTTATCATTCTGCAACATGGGAATAAGCTATACTAGTTAAAGTATAACGTTTCTTGCCCAATGTTTTGAAGGAAAAATATTTTCTATCTCAGACCAGGGAGATACTCATAATTGTGGGTGACTGGGTACCTGACTTTTCCTTTTCTCATAAAAGTTCTCCTCAGAGTTGAGGGGGTTTAGGGGTCAATAGGGGGAGGGAGTTAAATATATAAGAGTTCAGAAAAAAAAGAATATACTTTATCTGGTCCTGAATTGAACTGCCATATGTTCAATATGTGCCCTAAGGCTGACATGAAATGAAATACTTGTGAGAAGATAAGGGCATTGAATTATAACCAACAATAAGAGTTATTCATTCTTCCTGTATCTCTTGGTGACTCTGGTTCCTGGTACTGTGGAGAGTAGAAGACCCCAAAGAGCCTCTGCCTGGTTCACCACTCATACTGGCTTGAAAGTGAAAGTGAAAGTGAAGATGCTCAGTCGTATCCGACTCTTTAAGACCCTGTGGACTGTAGCCCGCCAGGCTCCTCCGTCCATGGGACTCTCCAGGCAAGAATACTGGAGTAGGTTGCCATTTCTTTCTCCAGGAGATCTTCCCAACTCAGGGTTCGAACCCAGGTCTCCTGCATTGCAGGCAGACGCTTTAACCTCTGAGCTAGACAGCAAATGTTGCGGCAATGCAAATAGCCACTGATAGCCACTTGGAGTTTAAAAGTTCTATCTGTCACTCTCCACTCGTATCTTAAGCAATAATTGAAGTCCTAACATCAGACCAAGATCTCTCACCTGGAAGTCATTCAGTAGCTCTTAAAAGACAGGTACTTCCTATTGCCCTTCAAAATAGACTTAGGAGAGCCTGGTACTAGACTGCCTTTAAACAAACAGAATTTCTCCACCCACCACTCCTCTACCCATCCCTATACTAGCTCACATAAGAATAATTAATTCAAGTTTAAGGGCCTAGCTGGGATCATTCAACAAATATTTGTAGCACACGTATTAGAATCTTGTACAGTCCTAATTTGAGAGGGTACAACAGCAAAAAGCAGCAGGACTTATGTTCTAGTTATTTATGCTTATCTCATCTATACAAAGCCACATTTTCATGATGAAAATCTTGGCATGCATAGGCCTGACAATTTTCAGGGGCCCCGTTCTCTCCACCTGGAAATTGGATGTCATCATATTTTTTTCTGTTTGACTTAAGGTTTTCAAATACCACTTATTTAAAATTCAGTAGAACCACAATTCAGTAGCAGGAAGAAGCTCAAACAATCTAGAATTCTCCAGAGTTTGAAATATTCTGGAATGTGCTCAGGATTTAACTGTTTAGTAATTGGGACTAGGCCACCTTTGGTTTAAACAAACAAACTGGTTTAAAAACTGATTATATTAAATCTACCATGGCTTGGCACTTACTCATGCGTGTGTGTGTGTGTGTGTGTGTGTATGTATGTATGTATGTATGTGTTAGAAATAAGAGCTGAGAAGAAAACATAGCATATGTAAGTTTCTTTCTCAAAAAGACTAGAGGAGAAAGAAAGTCTTAGAAGAGACAAAGTCTTCCTAAAGAGATTCAGGAACAAACTAAAAGTCAGAACTTTTATATATCAGTTTGTTCCAAATATACACGTAAAGACAGTACCAATTATCTGGAAACCAAAGTCTTCAGCAAATATTTTACCACCTATACAAGAAATACTGTACAAAAGAACCAAAATGAGAATGTTACTTAGTTAAACCACAAATCACAATGGTCTTATAATAAAGTTATTGGATATTTTTTCCTCTTTTAGGAAAGTAAATATTACCAACCAGGTATAAGTGCAGTGAATAAACTAAATGGGTACTTACATGATACTTATTTGAAAGGTAACAAAGTCACCACCTACCACAAAATATCTCCCATACTGACTTGTGAACATACTTGAAATAGAGATGTGGAGTCATTCTTTGAGTCTTAAGAATTTCTTCTAAAGACTCCAATTAATGTGAACATGCATTGCCACAAAAGAATATAATGGAATAGCCTTTTAGAAATTACGTTAAATGTTGAAAACATTAACACTGTTTTACAAACACTTCATTAACCCGTGTTGCATTATCAATATAATTACCTCAAACTCTAATTCATACTCATAATTACTGTCCCCAATTTGCTAACACCCTCAAAGGCAAAATCTAATTCTGTCAATTCTAAACTACTGAATTTGTGATCCTGGATTTCTTTTCCTATTTTAACCAGCATGATATTGGTTGACTGTATCATTTATCAGATCAAAGATTTGCAGAGGGAAAAAACATTAATTTGAATGTTACTTCTGGAAATCACATGTTCCCTTTGCCAGAAATGCTCCTCCCCCAGATCTTCTCAGAGTTCATTCCTTCAACGTTCATATGTCTTCACTGTCCATATGTCATCTCTTCATGTCATCCTTCTATAAACACTTATAGTCATCATCCAGTTATTCTTCCCCCCCACCCGACCAACTTCATTTTTCTGTACAGCTCTTATTATAGCTGGACTTATTTTATAATTTATTGATTTATTTATGCCCTCCCCTCTGTAATATAAACTTCAAAGGGACAAGAACACTAATCCCTAGAACTAACCAGTGGTTGGTGCATAAGAGGCGCTAAATAATATCAAGTGAACATTTAAATCACTGAGTAACTGTTTGCTGAGCTGAAATAACGAAGAATATAATAAAACATCCTTGACTTAAGGGTGAATCTTTCTTCAGAGTGTGGCATATAAAACATAGTATCTGCCAAGTTGCTTTCATTGTTAGGGAAGAGATACTGTGTATAACATTTGATATGATCTTCTGTACTATATTTGAAAAGTTGAGGTACATGGCGAAAAGTTTTAGATTATTACTGTTTACTAGAAATAAAGAACAAGTTACAAATGGGAGCTAAATGTATAATTTTAAATATTCTAGTAATCGCATTAAAAAAAGAAATATGAAGTTACCTTTAATAATATACTTTACTTAGCCTAGATTGTCCAAAATATTGACATTTCAACATGTAATCTATATCAAAAATTACTAATGACATATTTTATACTCTTTTCTATCTGTACTGTTATGAATTCAAGATCCAAAATGTATTTCACATTTACAGCACCTCTCCATTCACACTAGTGCTTCAGAGTCACATGTGACTAGTGGCTACCATGCTGGACAGTACAAATCTAGGTAAAAACAATCCTCTCCAGGTGGGGTTTGTATTCTTCAAACATGCATTTCTTTCCTGCACATTCTTCTGAGAAAACTTCCCTGTCTTTTCATTGTGTCAACCATTACCTCAGAGAGGATTAGGATAATCACTGCAATGATAGAATGAAAAGAAAAAATAATTGATCATCCTTTATAGACAGACTGCATTGCTTAGTTTTACTCTTCCAAAGAAATAGAATCTGGAGCATACCTTATACAAATAGTACTATGGGAAAATCCCAGGGTTTTTTCTTTAAGAGACACGAATGGGGGATTGATCAATTGAAAGCAAAAAAGATAATCTCAGCTGACCAAGATGCAAAGCTATTGAAAATAATGTCTATAGACTTCTTCACTTCTTCAAAGGACCCAGAGCAGGGCTTCTCAAATATAATGGGAACTTGTTAATACAAAGTTTGATCAATAGGTCTAAGGTATGGTTCTGAGATTCTGCCTTTCTATGCAGGTGATGCTAGCACTGCTGGTCTGAGGCCCACACTGAGCAGTTAAGTCCTAGAAGATGTGGACCTCATAAATTTCTTCTAAATACAAACAGCTGTCAAAGACCCCACCTCAAGAGGTGACTCAAGGACTAGCTATACATGGATAAAAACGTACAAGAAAGTCATCAAGAAATGGTGAAAAGAAAGGTGAAAAGAAAAATTTCCAGACTGGTATTTTGTAAATAAAAACCACAAAGCTCAAACTGAGCCTATTTCCAAGCTGCAAAGAGGGTGGTATGCCTGCTGTCTACCTCGCAGAGTTCTGGGTCCAAGGGCTGGCAATGCCCCGTGTCATAGAAATACCTAGTGATGGAGTGGTACTTCTAAACAACCTTACCTGCCCTTAGAACAGAATCATGGAATGCCTTCTTTATTAGGCAGACAAAGAGTGGGTAGAATCGGCAATTCTATGGCTTTTGGAACTTACATCATCAGCCGTCACCGTCATCACACTCCTGCTTTTCTTCATTATACAGGTGAAAAACAGCCCCTCTCAGGATGTCTGTTATTCAGGGCAGCTTTGCTGTCAGTTTTTAAGACCTACAGGGAAAAAAGACACACAAACAAAGAACAGCTCAGTATCCTTTGTTAAATACAAATACACGGTGTTCTCTGCACTAACATCTGACGGTATACAATGCATGTGGATAAGCAAATATCACAATTTACCAAGCTAACTAAAGCTGAGCTGTGAGAAAAGAGGTTCACAACATGCAAAAGTCCAAGAAAAGCTATCTAAAGGGAGAGAAAAGGAATAGCGGGTAATAATTAGGCTCCCAAATTATCAACGATCTTTAAGACTATAGAAATACTAGGTTTTAGTGAAAGTCTTTATACTTATGAATTATCTTCCCAACCAGTATTTCATTTGATCTCCATAACAATCTGTGAAATTGATTTCATCTTTTTTTTAATAATGAGATAACAGAGGACCAGAAAATTGATTTGGCCAAAGTAACACATCTAAAACTAGAAAAGAAATAGCAACCACTTCAGTATTCTTACCTGGAAAATCCTATGGACAGAGGAGTCCATGGGGTTGCAAGAGTTGGACACAACTTAGTGACTAAACCACCAACACAGTTAAAACATAGCAGATTTAGAATTTAAGGTATATGATCCATTGATGCATGCATGCATGCTAAGTCACTTCAGTCGTGTCCAACTCTGTCACCCTATGGACTGTGGCCCACCAGGCTTCTCAGTCCATAGGATTCTCCAGACAGGAATACTGGAGTGGGTTGCCATTTCCTTCTCCATGATCCATTGATGCTAGTGTCAATAAAAAGGAAAACTAAACCAATACAAAAAATATGCGTGACCCAAAAAATCTTAATTTCAATTTTACCATTAGTTTAAACTTCTTATATGTACATATGCAAATATTCATCACAGAGAATTTAGCAACCAAGAGGTAGAAAGAGCTAGAATTTCCTGGTTTAAATCACACAAACTTGGCCATTCTGAAGCAGACACTTCAGTTCATGACATTTGTTTTGTGTACATCACTAGAATTCACTTCAGAAACAAAGAACCTCAATAACACTTCCAAAATTTAAGGGTGCATCCTACTTGTGCAAACTCCAGAGGAAAAAGAGTCACTGGTTTATGAATATGAAAACTTAGGCTATTAAAACAGGCCAAAATTTAAAGTTCAGACATACAATAGTCTAAAAAAGAATATGAAGAGTTTTGACTTTGCAAAACTGAACTGGAAAAGATACACTGCAGAAATCATTGAATCCAAAAATATTGGTCCAGACAGTGGATTCTCAAATCTTAATATCAAAAATCTCCCATTTTTGTGTGTTTAAGATTTTCCGTAAGAAAAAAGTTTAAAAAATAAATATAATTTTTAGTAATAAAAAAATGGCTTCATCAATACTGAGATCCAGAAGCTCCTATGTTTTCTTACATGGTACATTGAAAACCCTTAATACATGCTGGATTTGAAATGTCTGCTTCTCAAACATGAAGATATATATAGATTAACAGAGTGATGGAACTGTAGCTATGTGACTAGGAATACTAAGTAGTGGCATTGTACCATCACCCAGGAAACCAGGGTTGAATTTCTCGCACATAATTTGACTATATTATGCAGAGGTTGGCAGCAAAATTGACAGAGTAGATAGGAGAGTGGGGGAGGGAGAAACTGCACCTCTGTAAGTCTTCTAAGGAGAGAACCCCACAGACTTTCCAGGTGTTCAGTTCAATATGACAAGGAAAATAATTTCCTCATCATACACCGAGGCATGATTACAATTATTGAGCTTTCCTAACACTGACCAAAGAGGAATAAGCAGAAATTTAGAGTTCTTACTCAAAACCTGCTTGAAACCTAGCTGCTGCTGCTGCTAAGTCGCTTCAGTCATGTCTGACTCTGTGCGACCCCTAGACAGCAGCCCACTAGGCTCCCCTGTCCCTGAGATTCTCCAAGCAAGAACGCTGGAGTGGGTTGCCATTTCCTTCTCCAATGCGTGAAAGTGAAAAGTGAAAATGAAGTCGCTCAGTCGTGTCCGACCCTTAGTGAACCCCTGGACTGCAGCCTACCAGGCTCCTCCGTCCATGGGATTTTCCAGGCAAGAGTACTGGAGTGGGGTGCCATTGCCTTCTCCGGAAACCTAGCAAAGGTTCAACAAATAACAGATATATTTTATCTCTGTTATATTCAATCTTGAGTGCCTCTCTGAGGCAGAACCTGAAAAAAAAAATGTTTATACCCCTATGTTAAAAGAAAAAGCAAGATTCAAGATGTAAGTTTTATATGTAGGATATAAAATTGGACATACCCAATGATTATAATTCTCAAAAATATAAGCACAGAAAAATATTAAAGAAGCTGTGTAACATTGTAACAGCGAACATTATGTAAGAGGCATAGAAATTTTTCTTTCTTTTCCAAACTTTTGTGATATTCTTTTCCAAGCCAAAAAAAGTGATCCATTTTGCTTGGCAGGAAATGCACTTAAAAATAGGATAAAACAGCACAACTGGAATAGAAATTCTGAGGCTGTCTTCAGCAGGAAGGATCTGTGATCAAGCTTCCCCAGCAGAAATGAAGGTAAGACCTTAACTATACTTTCTTAGAAGTGAGCAAAGCTGTGATAGGATCCAAATGAAGCTCAACGCAAATATGACTCTCAAGAATTTTAGGTCTAGTCAGGCAGGAAAGACTTACATATGTTAAATATGCACTTAATAGGTTCTCAAAAATATTTGTAAAATGAGTGAATCAAAGAATATAATTAAATATTAAAATCTTTGGGTTTCTGGGAAATAAATGAGGTTTTATTTTAGCCTTAAATAATGAGTAGAATTTGTTTAGCATAGATAGTGGAAAAAAATATGGTGTGCAAAAATATGGAAAGGAATCTAATGTACTAAGACTGTGACTATGCAAGAAGATGCCATGCTAAGGAAGTTTATGACAGGCAGAAAGACAACATGTTCCAGGGTAACATCAGTAGATCTGGGGCATGCAACAGTATTTTTGTGAGGTCTTAGCCATGAAAATAAACTTAGGTTTTATAACACTCTGAGTGTGAAAGCTGACTGGACAGATTCATGTGCCTTCAACTGGGAACATGTCCTGGCTAGGAAAAAGCAAGATCTCAAGTTACAAAAGTTACAAGGCAGTTTTTCAAATGTTCTACATATAAAATATATTACTTTAACACTCAGAAATAAAAACCAGCACTTGTTACAAAAAAACAAGATAAAGGAGGGAAGAAGAGATTATTTTCTAGGTAGTTTACATTTGTCTCCTCGAGATCCACTCCAATACCTTCTCCATCTTGGTTGTGTCACAGGAGGCTGGTCTTCACAGACTGAGTCCATGGGCTCTGTAGCCATCTGACTCCTGAGAAGTACAGCAGGAAGGCAGGAGGAAAGAAAGGGTCCTCTCTACTGGCCAGAGTGCAACAGTAATGAAAGCCCTTTCTCTAGATCACAGCTCCTATAATCACCCATCTCTAAGAAGACAGGTTTCCCTAACTTCCATTAACTACTGCTTCCACTTCACCTTTCAAACATAAAGCTGATGGCAGCTTTCCACTGTTGCTATTCTTATAGTGCTTGGTTATCCCTTTGGGTCATCCTCAACCCTGTCCACACCTTTTGTAAATAGTGTGTGCATGCAAAGTTGCTTCAGTAGTGTCCGACTCTTGGGAACCCTATGGACCGTAGCCCGCCAGGCTCCTCTGTCCATGGGATTCTCAAGCAAGAATACTGGAGTGGGTTGCCATCTCCTACTCCATTGTAAACAGGACCTCCATTAAATTTTCTTTCATTCCCTGTGGGAGTGAAAACTATTTCCTATGGAAACCCTGACTGAAAACAGATTTGTCCAAAAACTTTACAAAGCCAGAGGGCTAGTTTCAAATTTACCCCCTCAGCACGTAGTACAGTGGCTGACACGAAGCAGGGTCTCAATAAACAACTGTTAGAGAATGAGTAAGTAAAATCTAGTTGGAGTTTTAGAATGGTTTTATGGCTTTTAGAAAAGAAGGTCAGCAGGCAAGATTTCAAGTTGCTTTTGTAAGGCAGAAATAGTTCTATGTCATCACTCGTGGGTGGCAATAGTAGTTCTGTTTGGGAAATCAGAGAAATGTTATGTTTAATACTATACTGTTATATTACTGTATTATACTATTGCTATATAATATTAATGTCTTGTGCTTAGTTGCTCAGTCATGTCTGACTCTTTGCAACCCCATGGACTATAGACCACCAGGCTCCTCTATCCATGGGGATTCTCCAGGCAAGAATACTGGAGCAAGTTGCATGCCTTCGTCCAGGGGATCTTCCCAACCCAGGCATCAAACCCAGGTCTCCAGCATTACAGGCAGATATTTTACTGTTTGAGCCATCAAGGAAGCCCATATAATATTGATAACATACAATATAACAGCATTACATTATATATTATTGATACATTATAAAATAGAAAAATAGAAATTATAAGTGCCATATTATTACTGATTGCAACAAACTGTGGAAAATTCTTCAAGAGATGGGAACACCAGACCACCTGACCTGCCTCTTGAGAAATCTGTATGTAGGTCAAGAAGCAACAGTTAGAACCTGACATGGAACAACAGACTGGTTCCAAATAGGGAAAGGAGTACATCAAGGCTGTATATTGTCACCCTGTTTATTTAACTTAAACGCAGAGTACATCATGAGAAATGCTGGGCTGGATGAAGCACAAGCTGGAATCAAGATTGCTGGGAGAAATATCAATAACCTCAGATATACAGATGACATCACACTTACTGCAGAAAGCAAAGAACTAAAGAGCCTGTTGATGAAAGTGAAAGAGGAGAGTGAAAAAGTTGGTTTAAAACTCAACATTCAGAAAACTAAAATCATGGCATCTGGCTCCATCACTTCATGGCAAATAGATGGGGAAACAGTGGAAGCAGTGTCAGACTTTATTTTGGGGGGCTCCAAAAACACTTCAGATGGTGACTGTAGCCATGAAATTAAAAGACGCTTGCTCCTTGGAAGAAAAGCTATGACCAACCTAGACAGTATATTCAAAAGCAGAGATATTACTTTGCCAACAAAGGTTCGTCTAGTCAAAGCTATGGTTTTTCCTGGAGTCATGTATGGATGTGAGAGTTGAGACTATAAAGAAAGCTGAGAACTGAAGAATTGATGCTTTTGAACTGTGGTGTTGGAGAAGATTCCTGAGAGTCCTTTGGACAGGAAGGAGATCCAACAAGTCCATCCCTAAAGGAAATCAGTCCTGAATATTCATTGGAAGGACTGATGCTGAAGCTGAAACTCCAATACTTTGGCCACCTGATGCAAAGAAATGACTCACTGAAAAAGACCCTGATGCTGGGAAAGATTGAAGGCAGGAGGAGAAGGGGATGACAGAGGATGAGATGGTTGGATGGCCTCACCAGCTCAATGGATATGAGTTTGAGTAAGCTCCAGAAGTTGGTGATGGACAGGGGAGCCTGGAGTGCTGCGGTCCATGGGGTTGCAAAGAGTCGGACACAACTGAGCAACTGAACTGAACTGAACTGAGTGTCAGTTGCCTATCCTTTGGACTAACATGGATAGAGAATTCATCTTGTGCCAGTATATGCACTACACATATATGAGTCCAATTATGTCTCATTAGAGCCGCTAGCCAAATGAGGTGGGCACAACTCTCATGATAGGTGAGGGAATAAAGGCTCAGAGCAGTAATGAAATACTCAGAGTCACATGCTCTGTTGTTTCAGACTAAGACATTATTTCTAAGCCAAGACTCTTCACCAATCACTATGCAACTCATTGGGGGCTTATTCACATCTTTTCAAGATAGAAAAGTGATTTTTATTTCTTTTTCTGATGTTGGACTACAAGTTAAATTGATCAGTTTTCTGGAATCATGCTCCCTAATCATGTTAGGACAAAAAAGAGTAATTTTAAAAAGATACTGATGTTTTATAAGGCCTCAAATTTAAGGCAAATGTAAACAGAGAGAAGAAGTCAAGTTCTCCTAATCTGAAACTATTCTTCTGTCAGCAAAATTTGCTTCTCAATACATAGACTGCCATATGCTTCATTAAAATGAAGTATTTCTCAGTATACTAACACCTATATATGGAATTTAGAAAGATGGTAACAATAACTCTGTATACGAGACAGCAAAAGAGACACTGATGTATAGAACAGCCTTATGGACTCTGTGGGAGAGGGAGAGGGTGGGAAGATTTGGGAGAATGGCATTGAAACATGTAAAATATCATGTAGGAAACGAGTTGCCAGTCCAGGTTCAATGCACGATGCTGGATGCTTGGGGCTGGTGCACTGGGACGGCCAAGAGGGATGGTATGGGGAGGGAGGAGGGAGGAGGGTTCGGGATGGGGAACGCATGTGTACCTGTGGCGGATTCATTTTGATGTTTGGCAAAACTAATACAATTATGTAAAGTTTAAAAATAAAATAAAATTTTTAAAAAAATGAAGTATTTCTAAGAATTCCTAAAGTTATGAGCAAGTATGATGACAATAAATTCCATATTGGCATGTATGAATAGTTTTCCTGTAGTTTTATCTTTCATCACTTAAATGGTACTTTTAAACATATTAATCTTTCACAACATTCTGTTATTTTTCTAAGACTATAGTATTCATCATATGTTATTTCCTTCTTTTATACAATCTAAAACAAGGGAGAAGACACTGACTGATACAGCTATCATGTAAATTTCTTTCAGCAGGTTTCAGTTACCAGTAGTAATTCTTGATTGATAGAAATTTCAATAAATAATGGCAGTCATTCTAAAATCCTACTTTATGGATAGAAACCATATATGAAACAACCAAACCTTGAAGAAATGAAAAAAAAAATAATGTAATACTTTGAGTTTTGAATAAAGTTATCTTTTTCAATTTAAAGATTTCTCTTTATTCTGAGACGATATTCAAAGGAGTTTAATTTTGTTTTTTGTATAATTGATCTATTGAACATTTTGTATATGTTTTCATTTTTCTCCAATAACTGCTTTCCATTTGCAATGTTAAATCTATATCCTCTTCCTTAACAACAGTTCAAATTGAGTACATAACATAACTAACAGCTTTACACCACATCTCCTTCCCTTTTCTCAGTTCAGTGTTCACAACCTGCGGAGCTACTCAATGGCCAGTGTGTAGGACTTAGACTGGGAAGAGGGAATAGTCTATTCATTCATTCCTTCTCTCCCCTCTCTTCTTTAGGTTCTACCTGCTTCCACACTACAGCAGAGTGGAAGAGTTAATAAAAAGAAAGCCCTGTTATATAACTGGGCCTTTAATTGCAGTCCTCTGTTGAGTGTCACTGCTTCTCTAACAAAAGGAGACTATATATTGACACCTTCTCTAAGGCAGGTGTCCAAATAGTGGCTCTCTTCTTAGGGATAAGTAGGAAAAAAATAAATTTTCTCATCTCCTCAGCTGCCATTCCCATTGATACACATTGAAACTCTTGTCGGTAGGGTCCCCTTGAACAAGTCTATTCTTGTGGTTGAAGTAAAAATGAGATGGCTCAAGCCACAGTGCATTTATCCAGAATAAGTTCAAGCATTCTTGTTAACCCAAGTAATGAAGGTTAAGATGCTTTGCTGCTATCTCTTCTCTCTCTCCTGATATCTTTCTCCATTTCTTCTCCTTAGCTCAAGGGACATAAAGAACAGATCAGAAAGGGGCCACCTTCCAATGCAGGGAATGCTGGTTTGATCCCTGGTCAGGGAACCAAGATTCCACAACTAAGTACAACTTGAGAGTCAGTGTACCACAATGAAAGATCCCCCATGCCACAACTAAGACCCAATACAGCCAAATAAATTAATTCATTAATTTAAAAAAAATGGTTCAGGATGTCTTCTGCATAGATGATCAATGGAGAAATGAGATACTGTCTCAGTTGTTTATCAATGTCTTCCAGACCCAAGCCAACCATTCTAAACTCTGCTGTGTGATGTGCAGGCTGAGACGTTGCAAATTGCATTTCACAAATTCTCTCCCTGGCTGGCTTCCTTTAGATGTTGATAACAGGAATCATGAAGAAGAAAGTGGAAGAAGAAAATTAGGGAGAAGGAACTCTCTCCCTATTTCAGTAGCATAGGCAACACTGGCCCTCCATCCTGGCATACCCCGAAGCAGCTACACAATACCCTATCAGATGTCTGCTCACTAGCTTCAGAGTGACCCCTTGGTGATACCAGCTCCTATGGTGGTGACCCCTCCTTTGCACCACTAAACCCTCATAATACCACCATCCCTTTCTCCCTCTGCACTTGGAATGGTAGTTGCTTCACTAATCTTTGGATTATCTCACTCGTCTGCTTTCATTTGCATCATTCATATTTATATAATCAGTTTCTTGTATTAAATCACTTTTGTTTTCCTAAGGGCTACAGAAGCTGACCTTCTTTTCACTGAAAATATCCCACATCTCTAGAAGTGGTTCTTCAGTAGGTCAGTAATTCACTTCTCCAGCACCCCTTCACATTCCATCCTCCCCTCACCCAGAGGCAGTTTATATGAGGATTGGGAGGCTGCTGGAGTGACAACTGATGTCAGGACCCACCTGGTTCCCTCTCAGAGGGAGTTGCCTGAGCACTTTTATACACAGCTCTCATTGGAGAATGTGGGATACCTGGATGCTTCTTGGTCCTCTGTTTGGGATTACAGTCCCCATTTCTTTTTCAACAGAAGACCTACTCATCATTCTTTCAGATATAAAAATGTCCATTTTTGAGATGACAAAATGGAACATGAGCATTTCTTTTTTTATATAAGTTTATTTTGGCTACATCAGGTCTTAGGTGCTGCTTAAGGAATCTTCATTGTGAGGAGCAGGCTTCTCTCTATGTGTGGTGTGTGGGATTGATCAGTAGTTTCCCTGTGTAGGGTTGGTTAGTTGCCCCTTGGCCTATGGGATCTTAGTTCCCCCACCAGGGATCCAACCCATGTACCCTGCTTTGGAATGCAAATTCTTAACCAATGGACCACCCACCGGGAAGTCCTGAGCATTTCTTTTGTTTCTTAATGGTCTCAATTGGGAGAGTTAGAAGTTGGCAATTTCTATGTCAATCCTCTAATTCTTTGGAAATTTTACTAATTCATAAAGTACAATCCTGAATATTCATTGGAAGGACTGATGCTGAAGCTCTAATACTTTGGCCACCTGATAGAAAGAGCTGACTCCCTGGAGAAGACTGATGCTGGGAAAGATTGAAGGCAAAAGGAGATGAAGTTTGTATCTACTGAGCCTCATCAAACTTTCAGAAATTCAGGGCTACTGTGCCCAATTAGGTATGATTTGGGATTTGACTGTTGGGAAGAGACAAATGCGCTTCCTCCCCAAAACCGTTGTAATGGGATACAAATAATGCAAAAAGATATATGTAATCCAAAAAGATATTCTGTGTAAAACTTCTTAAAACTATAAGCACCCAACATTTAGATGTAGCCATTTCTGGGGGAGAAAAATCCATTTGTTTAGTGAGGCAATAAGCATCAAAGATTTTGAGATAAAAACTGAAAAGTATTAAAAATTAATATGAACTTAAATCACTAGCTAAACCTGAGAGAATTATAAGTAACAGAGAGATAATGGCATCCTTTAATAGTCATCAGATTGCAAAGTAGCTAGGCTAAATTCTACTCTGAGTAAAGCATCTTTCCCAAACAGCCACTTAAAACCAGTTTCTACTATAAAATGTGTTTTTATAATTTGCTAATAGAACACAAACTTGAAATCAATACAGATGCTGACAAGAAAAAAAGAAACAATTCTTATTATATAATTTGTTTGGATGAATGTTAATTCCTGACAATAATAGAACAAGAAAGTAACAAACAGTTCCCATGTTTCCACTCATATATGTCTTAATGGGATTATTAGTGAGTTTCTCTCCAATAAAAAGTATCTAAGTAGAAAATTTTTTAAGGGTTGAATTATTTTTCCTATTCTAAAAAAAGTAACTAGTACACTGATTAAATTTCTATAGTTTAAAATGCCATAAGACAGAATATAAATTGCTTTGTTTTTCATCCATTTGGGGTTCCATTTTCAACAAGAGGGAAAGAACAAAGAAGTCCGTTATTAAATTCAACCCATATATTTAAATAATGAACAATTTGATATTGTAAGCTCTCTCAGCATCTGAGGGTTTACATCTCTGAGTTATCATTGTACCAAAGTGATGATGTTATCAGGGAAGATTTAGAAAGGGTGAAGGAATTTTTCAGTTCATTTCGGTTCAGTTCAGTCACTCAGTTGTGTCCAACTCTTTGTGACCCCATGAATCGAGGCATGCCAGGCCTCCCTGTCCATCACCAGCTCCCAGAGTTCACCCAAACTCATGTTCATCAAGTCGGTGATACCATCCAGCCATCTCATCCTCTGTCGTCCCCTTTTCCTCCTGCCCCCAATCCCTCCCAGCATCAGGGTCTTTTCCAATGAGTCAACTCTTTGCATGAGGTGGCCAAAGTACCGGAGTTTCAGCTTCAACATCAGTCCTTCCAATGAACACCCAGGACTGACCTCCTTTAGGATGGACTGGTTGGACCTCCTTGCAGTCCAAGGGACTCTAAAGAGTCTTCTCCAACACCACAGTTCAAAAGCATCAATTCTTCGGCGCTCAGCTTTTTTCACAGTCCAACTCTCACATCCATACATGACCAATGGAAAAACCGTAGCCTTGACCAGATGGACCTTTGTTGGCAAAGTAATGTCTCTGCTTACTCTCTAAAATGAACCATAGAAAGCCTACAGACAGTTGTAAAGGGCCAGTATGGATGAAAAATGTTTAACTCAATTAAGTGTTTTCGGGGTACCTATTCAGGCTCAAACTGAAATATTTTAATTCCACCTTCAGTGCTATTTAGTAACTTCCATAAACCTATCACAGCTGTTCTAGGACCCCAATTAATGTTACCAAATTTCAATGATGGTATAAAAAATTAAATTGCATCTATGATCCAAAATTCCCATTTCCATCCATCATGAATATTGACACTTCTCTTCCTTCGGTTTCCCAAGAGCAGCAACAAAAACCATTGAGAACCTGCTGTGTGACAAGAGACTTGCTAGATGCTGTGGGTAATACAAGATGAATGACACGATCCTTGACCTTAAAATGCTCACAGTCTAGTCTTCAGAGGAATGAATCAGTTATTATTCACTCTACAATACATAGTCATCCTTGGCATGGGTCAGGCTCACAGTGCAGTGTGATGACTGCTATGACAGGAATAGAATGGGTTCATTAGGTGAACAAATGAGTAAAGATCACCTCTATGGGCAAAAATCATCAAGGAAAGCTTCAAAGAGGAGGTTCCAGTCCTTTTACAGGCACTGCAACTAAGGAACAAAGAAAGAAGTTCTTCTACTCCCTCTCTCTGCATTTTCCAGAATGATCTTTTAAAAATGCAAAATTCCAGACTTCCCTGGTAGTCCAGTGGTTGGGAGTCCACCTCCCAATGCAGGGGACACAGGTTCCATCCGTGCTCTGGGAGGATCCCACATGCCACATGGCAACTAAGACCCTACGTCAGAACTACTAACCCTGTGCTCTAGAGCCTGAGAGCTGCACAAAACAGAGCCCACGTGCTGCAGCTACTGAAGTCTGCTCACCACAGAGCCCGTGCCCCACAACAAGAGAAGCCACGGCACACACTGCAACTCGAGAGCAGCCCCTGCTCACTGCAAGGAGAGAAAGCCCACTCGCAGCAAGGAAGACCCAGATGCAGCCAAAAATAAAAATAAATTTATTTTAGATGCAAAATTCCTTATATTACTTCCCTGCTTTTCACTCCTCATGGCTTCCTGTAACATTTGGGATAATATGACACATCAGTGCTTTCAGATCTGGTCCCAGGTTGCCCTTTCAGCCTCAGCTTCCTATGTTGGCTGCTACTGGCTCCTCCACCTTATCCCACACCACTGTCCCCTGTAACTCACTTAGCTTCAGCCAAAGTGCATTTAGGGTTTACCAACATGCCTTTCCTGCCTGGGAAGGATTATAACCATCCATTTTGCCTGACTAACTCATTCCTCAGCCTTTAATTTACATATTATTTCTTCTGAAAAGCCTTTCCTGACTTTCCCTACATGTCACAAGGTCTTATCACATCATTACTTTTTTCCTTATTTACACTATTCATTAAAGTTATGTATTTATTTGTAAGAATGCATAGTTCACAGAAGCTCATTGTGAATATTGCTAGTCACTTTACTCCCTGTGCAGAGCAATCAGTATTTACTGGAAAGCGTTTGAGTGGATAAAATAGGCATGCTCTCTGCCTCTCCCTGGATCCACTAAAACTGTGATAATCCAAAGGCAGCAGATAGGAGCAGGGGAAGGGACAGAAACAGAATGCCTGGTAAACTACAAATACCAGCTAACAAATAACCAATATTGACAGGAAATATATTCTTACTCTTGTGATTGGGACCCCATTAGCTTTGTGTTAGGCACATTCTATGGGCTTCCCGGGTGGTGCTAGTGGTAAAGAATCTGCCTGCCAATGCAGGAGGCTAGAGAGGTAAGTTTGATCCCTGGGTCAGGAAGATCCCCTGGACAAGGAAATGGCAACTCATTTCAGTAGTCTTGCCTGGAGAATCCCATGGACAGAGGAGCCTGGTAGGCTACAGTCCGTAGGGTCACAAAGAGTTGGACACGACTGAAGTGACTTAGCCCACACAAAGGCACATTCTATGATATCTAAATACAGCATACCATGTAATTCTCACAGTTATTTTTGCCTCCATTTTACAGGTGAGAATTCTGAAGCACAGAAAGAGTAAATGACTCATCCAAGCTCACTCATCTAGGAAAGGATAGAGACAGATTTCACAGCCAGGCAATATGCCTGCAGAGTTCACACAATTAACCATTATCCTCTGTTGCCTCTTGGAAGCAGCAAACAATTATTTATTATAGAACAAGCAGCAAATGAAGATGGTCTAGGACCAAAATACAGAGGATAATGGGGCATTAAAGTGGGATCTCAGGACAAGAAAAAAAACCATATTTTTTAAAATAACGAAACAAAAAAGAGATAAAAGTTTGCTGTTTGCAGAACATATGGAGCCTATGAAAAGCTACTCTTTTATGTAATCTCATACAAATTTACATCAAATTAAAAAACTTAGGCTATACAACAACTGTAGATCTAAAACAGCTAAAATGGCATAATAATTTGCCTCTACTTTCTCTTGTGCTTGAGCAAGGATTCACAAGTATTTTCTTCTTCTAAATTAGGTATTTGCTTTAATATCTAAAAATAATTTTAAGTTAATACAGAAGACTCTTGATGTTGGTTCACAAGACCTAGTCTCTTGGCTTTTTAGAACTGTCCATCAGTATAATGCTTTTCATATATGTTTTGTGTGACACGTGGGAGATTCTGGTTTTGATCAAAGTCTTCTTTTTTAATCAAAGACCCCAAATACTTACATGAAAAGAAAAAGTGTGAATGTGCTAGTCACTCAGGTCATGTCGGAGTCTTAGCAATCCCATGGACTGTAGCCCACTAGGCTTGTCTGTCCATGGGATTCTCCAGGCAAGAACACTGGATGGAGCAGATTGCCATTTCCTTCTCCAGGGGATTTTCTTCATTGAACCTGGGCCTCCCATATTATAGGCAGATTCCTTACCATCTGAGCCACCAGGGAAGCCCCCAAATACTCACACACTCATCATCAATGTAAAATTCTTCTTTTCTTGGGAAGAAGATTGAAGTAACAAAGCTCATTATTATTTTAAGCAAGCAGGCACACACACAATTTCTGTGTGCTCCTTTCTCAGAAATACTAATACCACATCATTACAGACTTCTTATGAGGAAGATGACAAAAATGTGAGGAATCTTCCCAGGACCTCAAATGAACTAATGGCATGATATTTTCTGACTTGACTGAATAAATGGGACATTAACTCTGCCCATGATTACCACCTGTTTAGAAGCAGACACTTAATTTGGGGCCAAACAGTCTATTCCAGCCGCACTGAAAGACTGGGGGTTCAGACTGAGGTGGACATATGAAAAAAGAGGAAATCTTTCAAGAGCAGAAGACTGAATATACCAGAATGCTTGTAACATTGTTGTGATAGAGCATAAAGGAACATACAGAAATATATTTACTGGTCTTTAACTATCATCATATTCAGGAACTATAATTTCTTTGCTTATTTTTAAATATGCAAGATTAGACCTCATCATAAGAATGGACTCATTTATGAATTTGAAAAGTATTTAACATATCTGATATATATATGGAATGAATGAACAGACTGAGCAGGTAGAAGACAAAGATGCTGGCAGTCACAAAATCTCAATTTTTACTTATTTTATATTTGGGGGCCGCAAGGAAGATTTTATTTGACAAGATGTTCTGTCAGTTAGAGAAAAGCTTGAAAACCAGTACTGCTTATAATACCCCTCCTCCATCAGTTCCTTAGAGCAGAGGTTTTCGAAGTTTATTCAAGTGTCATTTTGTAACACTTGCCATATGGGGTTCCCTCATTTCACAGAAGAAATATAGAGTCCTAAACAAAGTGACTTGCCACCCACTTAACAATGGCATAACAAGGACTAAAATTCTGGTAACCTGGATTTAGTCCAAATGTTGTTCCAATTACAGTGCTTACATTTGCTACCTCTAAATTAAAGGATTTTTTTTTTTTTTCTTTCTGAGCTATCAAGGAAGCCTCCTCTAATCTGGGAGAATTTTCAGCCATTTTTTTTTTTAAGGGCTTGCATTGAATGCACTGTCAGAAAGGATGTTGTTTGTTTTTGTTTTAGCAAAATTGTACTTACACTTTAAAGATCATGCTAAAACTCATGCAAAAAAGAGTTTAGGACAAAGCAATTCATTTATGAATTCATATATCAATGTACTCAAATACTCTTATTCATTTACCAATTACCTGACAATCATTCACTGAGCATTATTGAAGGCTATGTACTGAATAAGCCCTGAGAATACATTGATGAAAAGGCATGATCTCTGTCTTCAAGGATTACACAGTCTAAGCAGAGTAGCAGAATGGGATTGAACAATTGATGTAAATAGTTACTGATATATTATTGAAATAGTAACAGCAAACTGGAAGGTTATATAAGACTGCAAAGGAGAACCAGGAAAGGATTCACAGAGAAGATAAATCAGAAATGTGCTCTTGTAGGATAACTAAAATTTTATCAGGAATGTAAAGGACGGTAGTCAATTCCCAAATAAAACAAGACTTTCTCTCACTGATATTCAGCTACTAGTAAGAGCCCAATAAATGATTACAGAATGTTTAACAAGTCATTTTCCTTCTAATCTTGTATGTCTATCGATGGAAAACCGGGGATTTGTTGTATGTATTTTTGATGTGGTTGCAACCATATATGATCAATATTAAACATGACTAAAATGTTGTATGCTTCAGAATGAAGGCAGCAGTTAATATTTCTGATTTTAGCAATAAGCATTTATAGATTCTCCAATATAAACTACATTCACTGCAAGCCATTAGTTTTATAAGGAAAGCACTCTGAAACGGATTCAATTCTAGGTTGAGAAACCAACTTTATCGTGTACTATACTGGGGGATTTTAGCAATTTTCATGACCTCTCTGAGACTGTGTTCTTCTTTATAAAAACAGGCACAATGCCTCCTATCTCACAGTGTTATCGTGAGGATTAAATGAAATAGGCAGATATGCCTTGCAGGGTCTTGAATGTAATAGATCCTCATTAAGTGGCTTGCTGAATCACAATCCCATCAAAACATTTCAGTTAAGTCTTATCTCTTGACACCTCACCACAAAGATGCCCTCTTTCAACTTCTTTCCTTTAAAAAAACACACAACTGAAATAACACAACCTTATATAACTGTGCTTTAGAGCTATTTATGCCTGAATTTTATTACTAAGAGAATATAACAACTGCTTCACAGAGCAAAGTCTCCAAGGATTCAACGAGGCGGTCAAGATGAATCTGACAAGGTAAATATTACAAACATTACTAAAGGGCAAACCATAAGATGAGAGAATATAGTATCTGAAATGGCATTAATCCCAAGTCCTTTAAACTACAATCCATTCATGAATGACAAGTGGAAATAACAATACTGAAAAATTATTATACAACCATCAATGTAAGATGGGTTTCCCTGGTGGCTCAGACAGTAAAGAATCTGCTTGCAATGCAGGAGACCTGGGTTTGATCTCTGGGTCAGGAAGATCCCCTGGAGGAAGGCATGGCAACCCACTCCAGTATTCTTGCCTGGAGAATCCCTTGGACAGAGCAGCCTGGAGGGCTACAGTCACAAAGAGTCAGACATGACTGAAACAGCTTAGTACAGACACACATGTGTGTGTAAAGATAGAGAGTACATGGATGAAAGAGAGCAAGAAAGAGAGATCACTTCTACAAAAGATTACATAAAAGAGACACAGCAATTGAGAGAAATGTCTAATATGTGGTAGAAGACACTCCATAATGAACTGTCAAGTGAATGACCTGTAAAACAACAAAAGAAGATAAACATGAATACATGGATTTGCAGAATTTAATGAAGAAGTGAAGCACACAGTAAAATCAACATAGAAAAAACAGGCCAAATTGGAAGCAACAGAGAGCCAAATAGGTCATGCTGAAATATATTTAGGGAACATACAAACATAAATAACACTAAATAATTGGAAATTAACAAAGAGTTTAAAGGGGCTGGAGAAATAATGACAAAAAAGAAGCAACATATAATTAATATTTCTGAAAAAGGAACCAAAAAATAAAAAGGCATTAATATGAAGCAAATATCTAAAGATATGATTTAAGACAGCTTGGTTAGAAATAAAAGAACACTGAAGAACGTTACAGTGTGGTCCAGGAAAAAGTAACCGATAACATTCATCTCTTGGTAAAGTTAACGGACTCAAAAGTGAAAAAAGAATCTAGAAAAAAGTAGATTCTAATAAAAAAATATAAGCCAGTAGTAAAACTTCTAAAAAAAAAAATTTCTATCAGTGTATCATATGCAATTGTACAGTCTATTTTCTCATCTCTAGTTTCTTCTGTTCAGCTTAACGTCACTGAGTTCCGTTTTGTCACATCCACCAGTACTTCATTCTTTTTTTAATGTATAGTGCTGATTAGTATTCCACTTTGTAAATATATCAAAATTCGTTTATCCTTTCTCCTATTGAAAAACAATTGAGTTCCTACCATTCGAGGGTATTTATGAATAACTGCTAAAAATGTTTTGTACAGGTTTTAAGTGTTCACATATATTCATTTTTCTTAGTAACTACCTAGGTGTGAAATTTCTGAATATAGTCACAGAGTATGTTTAAATTTAAAAGAAACTACTAAGCAGTTTTCCACAGTGGTTTTAATATTTTATATAACCCACAGCAAAATATGAAAATTCCAGTAGTTGCAAATTCTCACCAGCATTTGGTATTGTCAGCTTTATTTTTTTAACTTTAGACCTTTGACAAGGTTTGAAATGGTGTCAAATTGTGGTTTTAACTTTCATTTGCCAGATAAGATTAGCAATGTTGAGAACTTTGTCAAGTGTCATTGGCCTTTGGCATATCATATTTTATGAAGTGTCTAATCAAATGCATTGACTACTTTAATTTAGTTATCTGTGTTTTCATTATTAATTTTTGTAGGCATTCATTATACATTGATATTTATCCTTCAGTAGATATATCTCCTCCAATTTGTGGCATGCCTATTCAGTTTAATAAAAGTGTTTTGTAGTGAGAAATTTTTAGTGAATTAGTGAACTCACACTATAAATTTTTTTCTTTTACATTTGGTATCATTTATACTCTAAGATCGGAGAAGGCACTGGCACCCCACTCCAGTACTCTTGCCTGGGAAATCCCATGGATGGAGGAGCCTGGTAGGCTGCAGTCCATGGGGTCACTAAGAGTTGGACCCGACTGAGCAACTTCACTTTCACTTTTTACTTTCATGCATTGGAGAAGGAAAATGGCAACCCACTCCAGTGTTCTTGCCTGGAGAATCCCAGGGACAGGGGAGCCTGGTGGGCTGCTGTCTATGGGGTCACACAGAGTCGGACATGACTGAAGTGACTTAGCAGCAGCATACTCTAAGATATTTGCCCACCCAAAGTCACAAAAAGCTTTTCACATTTGTTCTTCTAAAAGTTTTATGATCTTATCCTTTATGTTAAATACTATAATCTTTCCAGGTGACACCAATGGTAATGAATCTGCCTGCAATGCAGGAGACACAAGAAACGCAGGGTCGGGAAGTTCCCCTGGAGGAGGAAATAGCAACCCACTCCAGTATTATTGCCTAGAAAATCTCATGGACAGAGGAGACTGGTGGATACAGTCCAGGGGGTCACAAAGAGTTAGATGTGACTTTATAATTTTATTCTTTATGTTAAATATTATGGTCCATATGAAATTAATGTTTACAACCCACTCCAGTATTATTGCCTAAAAATCTCATGGACAGAGGAGAGTGGTGGGTACAGTCCAGGGGGTCACAAAGAGTTAGATGTGACTTTATAATCTTATTCTTTATGTTAAATATTATGGTCCGTATGAAATTAATGTTTATATGTGATGGGAGACAGGACCAATTGTCATGTTGTTCCAATGTTTATCCAGTTGTTAAAGTGTGATTTTAAAAATTAACATATCTGAAGTAAAAATAACCTATTGAAATTTGCTAACTTTAAGCTAAATAATGTACCAATTTCTATAACATAAACACAATCAATATATATAATATTTCCATCATTCCAAAGAGTACTCTCTTGCCCATTTGCAATAAATCCCTTCTCCTACAACTATCTCTTGCAACCTCCAATATGCTTCTTGTCCGTAAGCTTGCCTTTTCTACAACTGAATATTTTCCTCCCTCATCTTCATCATCAATTTAATATGAATAAAATAATATACCATGTAATCTTTCATGTGTAGCTTCTTTCATTCAAGATAATGCTTTTGAGATCAATTCATGTTGTCATGTGTATCAGGAGTTTTACTGTTACTGCTGAATAGTATTTCATGATATGGATGTACCAATTTGCTTATCCATTAACTGATTAATAGATATTTGAGGTTTGGGTTACCATGAAAAAAGTTACAGTAAACATTCAAATATAATAAAACATTTGTTAAAAACATATGTTTTAATTTATCATGGGTATATACCTATTGTCACCCTGCTTATTTAACTTCTATGCAGAGTACATCATGAGAAACACTGGGCTGGAAGAAGCACAAGCTGGAATCAAGATTGCTGGGAGAAATATCAATAACCTCAGATATGCAGATGACACCACCCTTATGGCAGAAAGTGAAGAAGAACTAAAGAGCCTCTTGATGAAGGTGAAAGAGGAGAGTGAAAAAGTTGGCTTAAAGCTCAACATTCAGAAAACTAAGATCATGGCATCCGGTCCCATCACGTCATGGCAAATAGATGGGGAAACAGTGGCTGACTTTATTTTTGGGGGTTCCAAAATCACTGCAGATGGTGACTTCAGCCATGAAATTAAAAGACGCTTACTCTTTGGAAGGAAAGCTATGACCAACCTAGACAGCATATTCAAAAGCAGAGACATTACTTTGTCAACAAAGGTCCGTCTAGTCAAGGCTATGGTTTTTCCAGTAGTCATGTATGGATGTGAGAGTTGGACTATAAAGAAAGCTGAGCACCAAAGAATTGATGCTTTTGAACTGTGGTATTGGAGAAGACTCTTGAGAGTCCCTTGGACTGCAAGGAGATCCAACCAGTCCATCCTAAAGGAGATCAGTCCTGGGTGTTCATTGGGAGGACTGATGTTGAAGCTGAAACTCCAATATTTTGGCCACCTGATGCGAAGAACTGACTCTGAATGAGACCCTGATGTTGGGAAGGACTGAAGGCAGGAGGAGAAGGGGATGACAGAGGATGAGATGGTTGGATGGCATCACTGACTCAATGGACATGAGTTTAGGTAAACTCCAGGGGTTGGTGATGGACAGGGAGGCCTGGCATGCTGCGGTTCATGGGGTCGCAAAAAGTCAGACACAACTGAGCAACTGAACTGAACTGAAATACCTTGGACTAGGATATTTGAGTCATTGGGTAAATGTATATTCAACTTCATTAAAAAAAGACTACCAAGCTGTTTAAATCTAAACTATTTGGCATTCTCCTTAGCAGTGAATGAGAGTTCCAAATGCTCTGCATCCTTGTCAAAACTTGTTATCAGGATTTTTTCATTTGTTTGTTTTCTTACTTTACCATTCAATGGGAATGTAATGATATCTTATCATGGTTTGGATTTACATTTCCCTAATTACCAATAATATGGTGCATCTTTTTATTGAAGCATAATTGATTTACAATATGTGTTAGTTTCAGGTGTACAGCAGCATGATTCTGCATTTTTGTTGGGTTTTTTTACCTTTTATTTTGTACTGGGGTATGGCCAATTAACAACGTTGTGATAATTTCAGGTGTACAGTGAAGGGACTCAGCCGTATGTATACACATAGCCATTCTCCCCCAAATTGAGCATATTTTCATGTATTTTTCATTTATATATCTTCTTTCATGAATTATGTGTTCAAATATTTTGTTCATAATTTTATCTGGTTATTTTTCTCTTTCCTGATGTGTAGAAGTTATTTACGTATTCTAAAAACTAATTTTATACCAGACATGTATTTTGCAAATATTTCCTCTAAAGCTAAGGTACGTAGCTCTATTTTCTGATAGTGTCTTTCATAAAGCAATTCTTTTAAGTTTTTATATTTTACAATTTATTTATTTATTTTGTGTGCTTTTAGTGTTATAAGAAATCTTTAACCCATGGTCACATAGATTATCATACATTTTCTACTAGAAATTATATATATATATTTCAGTTCCTGTATAAATCTAAATTCCAAATTGAATTTTTTAAATATATGGCATGAATTATGATCCAGATTATGTTTCTCCATATGCAAGTTAAAATGTCCAGCACTTAAGAGTTGAAAACAGTATTGTTTCCCTCACTGAATTACTTAGGTGCTGTACTCTAAAAATTATTTTATCATATATGCATGAACTCCCAGTGGTCTTTAGTATCTATCCCTACATCACACTGTCCTAAAATCAGTTACTATAACTCCTCTAATTCTATTTTCCTTTTTCAAAATTGTTTAGCAATTTTGAAAGAGAAAAGAAGCAACAGATCCAGGAGCTCAGTTTTCCTGTAAAGGAGGACTATTAGCTAATCACCATAGCCACAGCCAGTGGGGCAACCGAAACGTGAGGACTGACTGTAAACATTTCCAGAGACCTCAGAAGGTGGGCACTACCTTTGCAGTCTCCCTCTGCTGCATTCTAAAGTGCCAATACCTCTTGAAAGGGAGCTCTTCCATGTCTTGTGCCTCAGTATTTATATCTGGTGCCCCAGTTTTTGTAGCTGAGATTGTCTTTGAATGCCTGGCTCTTGTGTCCAGGGATTTCTGGGTCCCATGGGACTGCAACAACAGAAAAGACACTTCTTGGCAGCCTACCACCCTCAGGGCACAAACTCAACCACAGACTGAAACACATCTCCAGTTTTTTTGTGTGAAAGAGTCCTATTTGCTTAATCTGGAGCTTTGGCCCGAGGGGCAAGCTTCAGGTATAGTGCACTCTGCAGGTCTACACAGGGGCTCTCAGTAAACATAGGCCAGGGACGCCATCCTGGTGCTCTCTCTCTGCCCCACTACAGCACTGATTCCCTCCAAGAGAAGCTTACATAGGGTTCCATACTTGGAACCTCAATTTTTATCACCGCTGCACAAGAGACAGCTCCAGGTGATCTGGTCTGTTGGCCATCAGGGCTAATTCTTGTGGTTTCACAGGACAGTACATATATCTGCATACTTTAAAAGCTGCTGACTGAGTGTCTGGCTGTCAATCAGTCTAAATCTAGATGCTGACCAAGATACTCCTCTGTGGGACACTGAAAAGTCTAGGCAGAACCTGAAAAACTGGGGGCTATTAAAAATTAAACAAGTTTTTCAGACAATCACAAAGGTTCTGGAGATAACCAAAAACTAGGGCACTGCATTTATACAATGAAAAATAAAATTCAACATCCATTTATGATTTTTAAAACTTCCAGTGAAGTTATTATAGAGGAAACATAATATAATAATGGTTATATATGACAAACCCACAGCTAACATCATACTCAGCAGTGAAAAGCTGAAAGTTTTTCTTCTAAGATCAAGAAAAAGACAACAGCACCAATTCTCACTGTTTATTCAACGTAGTATTGAAGTTCAAACCAGAGTCATTAGGCAATAAAAATACAGTCATCCAAATTGGAAAGGAAGAAGGAAAATTGTCACTATTTGCAGATGACATGACATTGTATATAGAAAATCCTAAAGACTATCGAAAAATGTTAGAACCAATTAAATAATTCAGAAAAGTTGCAGGATACAAATAAATATGCAAAATCTGTTGGATTTCTATACATTAATAACAAGCTATCAGAAGCAAAGGTCTTCCCCAGTGGCTCAGTAGTAAAGAATCTGCCTGCAATGCAGAAGGCCTGGGTTTAATTCCTGGGTCAGGAAGATCCCCTGGAGAAGGAAATGACTACCCACTCCAATATTCTTGCCGGGGAAATCCCATGAACAGAGAAGCCTGGCGGGTTACAGTCCATGGGGTCACAAAAGAGTTAGATATGACTCAGCAACTAAACAGCAACACCATGAGAAGCAAAATTAATAAAACACTCCCATTTACAATTGCATAAAAAGAATAAAATGCATAGAAATACATTTAGCCCAGGAGGTAGATGACCTGTATACTGAAAAGTGTAAGACATTGATGAAAGAAACTGAAAAGACACAAACAAATGTGAAGTTATTCTGTGTTCATGGATTTTAAAAATTAACATTATTAAAATGTCCATACTATTGAAAGCAATCTACATATTCAATACAATCCCTACCAACATTCTATTGGCATTCTTCATAAAAACAGAACAAACAATCCTAAAATTTACATGAAACCATAAAAGACCCTGAATAGTTGGAACAATATTTAGAAAGAAGAACAAAGCTGGAAGAATCATGCTCCCTGATTTCAAACTATACTACAAAGGTATAGTAATCAAAATCATGTGGTTTGGGCACAATAATAGACACATAGATCAGTGGAACAGAGTACAGAGCCCAGAAATAAACACACTCATCTATGGTACTTTAATATTTAAAAAAAAAAAAAAACAAGAATATACAGTGAACAACACATTCAATAAATGGTGTTAGGAAAACCAAATATCACATGAAAAAAAAAAGGAAAAAAAAGAAACTAGACTTCTGTTTCACACTGTACACAAAAATTAACTCAAAGTGGATTAAAGTCTTGAGTATATAAGACCAGAAACCATAAAACTAGAAGAAAATATAGGCAGTAACCTCTTTCATATCAGTTTTGGTAATAATTTTTTGGATATGACTCTAAAACAAAGGCAACCAAAGCAAAAATAAAAATGTGGACTACATCAAACTAAAAAACTTCTTTACAGCAAAGGAGATCATCAACAAAATGAAAAGACAACCTTCTGAATGAAGGAAAATGTTTGTAAATCATATATCTGATAAGGAGGTAATATCCAAAGTATATAAGAAACTCAAACAACTCAACAGCAAAAGAAAACCATTTAAAAACTGGCAGAGGATCTGAATAGATATTTTCCAAAAAGACATACAGATTACCAACAGGTACATAAAAAGATGTTCAATATCACTAATCATTAGGGAAACGCAAATCAAAACCACAATGAGGTATCACCTCACACCTATTTGAATGGCTATTACCAAAAAGATAAGAAATAATAAGTGCTGGCAAGGATATGGAGAAAAAGGAATCCCTGTACACTGTTAGTGGAGATGTAAATTTGTGCAGCCACTGTAGAAAAACAGTATCTCAAAAAATTAAAAATAGAACTACTATTCAGTTCAGTTCAGTCCAGTTCAGCCGCTCAGTCATATACAACTCTTTGCAACCCCATGGACTGCAGCACACCATACCATATGATCCAGCAATTTTAACTTTGGGTATTTATCTGAAGAAAATGAACACACTACTTCAAGAAGATATATGCATCCTCATGTTCATTGTAGCATTATTTACAATAAGCTACAAAAATAATCTAAGTGGTGTCCATTAGTAGATGGAAATCCCCTCAAGATACTTGCATACACTTCTTTCTTTTGCATGTCCATCCTCCTCCATATATCCAAATTCTTTAAAATCAACTTAAATATCATCTCTCTCAGGGGACTCTATGCCTCTCTCAACGCTGACTACAGCGTACGTACATGCTAAGTCGGTTCAATCGAGTCTGATTTTTGCGACCCTATGGACTGTGGTCTGCCAGCCTCCTCTGTTCATGGGATTCTCCAGGCAAGAATATTGGAGTGGGTTGCCATTCCCTTCTCCAGAGGATCTTCGGGACCCAAGGATTGAACCCGGGTCTCCCAGGTGGCAGGCAGATTCTTTACCATCCTGAGCCACAAGACTTTCATTCTTCTTTAACTGATCAATATTACCCTGTCTCCAACTAAGTGTGTGAAAACGTGCATTTTTCAATCTTTTACAATGTCTAGTTTTTTAAATTAAGTTGGTTTGGATACTTGAGTTACCAGAGTGGGGCAGAAATAATACTGAGATATGAATATTTGCATTTGCTATGGTATCTAATGTATCCATTGATTTAAATTTCAGAACTCTCTAGCTTCCAAAGTAAAAAATGTTTAGATTTTAAATGTATTAAAATAAACATATAACTCAATGTACTCAAACACACATATTCACATATACAATTACATATGATTGGACATAGAAATGGCCTTTCCATGAACATGCAAACCAACATAAAGCAAATACTTTTTTTGGTTTTATTTAAGTAAAAGAACTGAAACTGAATTTGAAAAATAAGCAAAGATGATATTGGATTTTGCCATGGGGGGGAAATAAATTCATAAGCTTTAAATTACAGAAATTCCCTTACAGTTCCAGCAATTCGAAATTGCTCATACAGATCTTCCTCCATTTATAATGGAGTTATGTGCCAATAAACCAATTGTAAGTTGAAAATATCTTAAGTCAAAAATGCATTTAATACACCTAGCCTACTGAACCTCGTAATTTAGCCCAGTCTACCTTAAACTTCCTTGGAACACTTACATTAGCCTACAGTCTGGCAAATCACCTAACACAAAGCGTATTTTAAAAATAAAATGTAATTCATTGCTCATGTAATCTATTGAATATTGTACTGAAAGTGAAAGAGAGAATAGTTGTCTAGGTATAGAATAGTTGCAAGTGTATCAGTTGTTTATCTTCACGACCACGTGGCTGAGTGAGATCTATACCTCACTGGCACCACCCAACAACATGAGAGTACCCTACTGCATACAGCTAGCTTGGGAAAAGATCAAAAGTAAATATCAGAAGTAAGCTTTCGGCTGAATATATTTTGCTTTCACACCATTGAAAAGTTGAAAAATAGTTAAGTCAAATCACTGTAAGTTGAAAACCATTTTGTATTTTCAACAGTACAAATTAAGGCTTTAAAACATTTTTAATTGAGGTATACTTGGTGTACAGACTATGTAAATGTGAAGTTTACAACACAGTGATTCACAATTTTAAGGTTATATTCCATTTATAGTTATTATAAAATATTGGCTATATTCCTTGTGTTGTACTATATCTCCTTGTAGTTTATTTATCTTCTGCTCAGATATTGTCACGTCCCACTCTTTGCGATGCCAAGGACTGTAGCCCACCAGGCTCTTCTGTCCATGGGATTCTCCTGGCAAGAATACTGGAGTAGATTGCCATTTCCTCCTCCAGGAGATCCTCCTCACCCAGGGACTGAACCCACGTCTCTTACATCTCCTGCATTGGCAGGCAGATTCTTTACCATGAGTGACAGTAATTTTTACCTCTTAATCCCTTGCCCTTATACTGCCCCTCCCCCTTCCCTTCTCTCCACTGGTAACCACTAGTTTGTTCTCTATGAATCTGTTTCTTTTTTTTTTTTTGCTTTGCTATATTCATTATTTTGTTTTATTCTTTATATTCCACATATAAACTGTATCACACAGTATTTGTCTTTCTCTGTCTTGCTTATTTCACTTAGTACAAGGGTCCCTAAGCCTTGAGTCACAGACCATACAGGGCCACACAGCAGGAGGTGAGAAGCAGGTGAGCGAGTGAAGCTTCATGTATATTTACAGGGAATTCCCATCACTTCATCCCACCCCCGTCTGTGAAAAAACTGTCTTCCAGGAAACCTGTCCCTGGTGCCATAAAAGTTGCCAACTGCTGACTTAGTATAATACCCTCCGAGTCCATCCATATTTTTGCAAGTGGCAAAATTTCATTCTTTTTATGGTTGTACACTATTCCATTGTATTGTATAAGTATTTGTGTGTGTCTGTGTGTGTATTTGTGTATGCTGGGACTTCCCAAGTGGCACAGTGTTAAAGAATATACCTACCAATGCAGGAGATGCAGACTACATCTTCTTTATCCAGTCATCTGCTGTTGGATACTGAAATTGCTTCCATATCTTGGCTGTTGTAAATAATGCTTCAAAGAACATTGGGGTACACATATCTTTTCAAATTATAGTTTTCATTTTTTTTTAAGATAAATACCCAGGAGTAAAATTGTTGGGTCATATGATAGTTTTATTTTTAGTTTTTTGGGGGTTTTTTTTTGGGGGGGGGGAAATCTCCATACTCTTTTCCATAGTGGCCACACCAATTTAAATTCCCACAAACAGTGTATGAGCAAGTATCTCCATGACATTGTCTACATTTATTATTTGTGGCCTTTTTTACGATAGCCATAAGGTTTTTCTAAATCTATGGATTAGCTATTTAATCTGAAGATGGCTGAACTTTAAAACTATTGGGTTAACCAAACTAATAGCTATTCAAACTTAGCATGATTCAGTTGGAGAACGTTTAACCTTTGGCAGCATTACGAATCCAGTGAAGGCTCTAAAATAGGAAGGAATATGCACTACGTTTATCATTCATAGCAATAGTTATTGTATACTCTGTAATATATAATAACATAGAATTCTCGCTTTTCCATGAGGATGTCTACTGAACACAATGGCCCAAACCGAAGGAAACTTCTGAGCAAAGGAACACTATAGCCCATAATGTTGATGCACCATGTCTGTTCTAGGGCCCCCACCAGCACAGCAGTCACATAATGCGAGGCCTGCTAGAGTGCATTAGGAAGACGTCCCTGTCCCTCCCCTGGCCAACTCTCAGTCAGATGCCAAGTTATCTGGATAAATATTTTCAGCAACAGCATGTGCCTTCCTTGGTTTCAATTCTAAACATACTTGATATTATGGAGCATTTTTATTTTTCAAAAAACTTTATATTTAGTTTTATATTTTTTAGCAATTAGCTATAAATTCCCAACTGTATAAATATTAAGATGTGAAAGGCAAGATACTAATAATAGAGTTTGCATAACATTTCACAGTTTTACAAAGCCCTTTCACACAGGAATCTCATCTAATTCTTTTCACCCCATTAGGTAAGAGTGTTCATGGTACCAGTCTATGGCCTGTTAGTGAGAAACTCTATTTCTAGGCAGGTTGATTAGAAGTCCAGGATCCCCAAGAAAGAGAGAGGGGTCTGGAGCTCTCAAAGAAGAAGGATATAGGGGTCTGGAATTCTCAAGGAGGAGGAAAGGACAAACGTCTTTTTTTCTCTACATTCCTTAGTCACATAAAACGTCTTTTTCTTTAAAACTGATGATTATACAACTTAGTTTAAACTCTGTACTAAGGATTATATAAAAACAATGTATCCTGCTTGAGGACAGTTTCTCCTTCTTGAAAGTGAAAGTCGCTCAGTTGTGTCCAACTCTTTGCAACCCCATGGACTATACAGTCCATG
This sequence comes from Bos javanicus, assembly GCF_032452875.1. Taxonomy (NCBI): domain Eukaryota; kingdom Metazoa; phylum Chordata; class Mammalia; order Artiodactyla; family Bovidae; genus Bos; species Bos javanicus. Next base: position 79,759,172 of record NC_083870.1, read on the forward strand.
GAATGCTCCAGGCCAGAATACTGGAGTGGGTAGCCTTTCCCTTCTCCAGGGGATCTTCCCAACTCAGGGATCAAACCCAGGTCTCCCGATTCATGGGCAGATTCTTTACCAGCTGAACCACAAGGGAAGCCCTTCTCAAAAACCTTCTGACTAATCTTGATATCTTAGAATGTATATTATGGGAGTGGGTTTGGTAAAATCTTTCTGTTGTTAAGTTCTAATCCTGTTATCTTAAAATGTAAATTGTGAGAGTGGGTCTAGTAAGATCTTTACAACATTGAGACATTCTTTTGATTTATTGTAATAACCAATTTAAAAAGTATATAACTCCCTTGCTAACACTAGAAGGGGGCATTCTCCATCCTCCTTCTGATATCTATGTCAGAAGCTTTCTCTGCCCCTCTTCGTACTTTAATAAAACTCTGCTACACAAAAGCTCCTGAGTGATCAAGACTGGTCCCTGGTACCAAAGATAAATCTTCTTCTTCGGAGATCACGAATCCAACACCATTCACCGTAAGCTATCATTAGGAACCAGGCCACACAGCAGGATCATAAAAGCCAGTGATCGCACTTTTGAAAGCCAGTCAACGACAGACATACACTAGTAACTATGCTTCTACAACAAATTGTCAATCAATCACTAAGCAGTTCTGTGTTATTTTAGGTCTGAAAATACCTAAACTCCAAGCTTCTCAAAAATTTCATGAAATCAAATGCATGATTTTCTCAGAAAGGGCTGAGCCTTAAATGTAAGGCTCTCACAACCTTATAATAGAAATTCAGTATTTTGTTTCAGATATTTAAAGGTAGTCTCTTCTCTCAACAAAGATGATAATTTATGGATACAGATTTGTTTTTCCTTTTTATTGTTTAAGAATAAATTCTCAGGAAAGTGACTATTAGGCAAATAGCACAATGATGTGTAATGGCATGCATTTTTCTCGAGTTATTTTGATTAACAGTGCTGTCAGCAGTATATAAATATATCTGTGCCTTAACAATTTCAACAATACTGGATGCTATTATATTTTTAAATATCTTCTGACTTACAAGGCATACATTTGGAGTTTAAGATAGTTTCAATGCTTAGTTTTAGATAAATTTTAAGGGCACAGATTGACATGAGTATGAGAAGACCATAAAGGATCCTATGGAAATGAATGGGGAAGGTATAGGAAAAAACTAGGCCCACTGTGGGTCCTATTGATCACTACAGGCAAAAAAAAAAAAAAAAAGACAATTATAATTTACAGGAATCAGCCAGCTCACATGCTTTTTTAAGAATGACTGTTGTAAACTGGGGTCTCTGTGAAAGCAGATATCAAGTCTGAGATCAGAGTTCCAGGTCAATTTTAGGGAGCACTCTCAGGATCCATGCTTTTAAAACTCAGGAAGAGAAAGCAGATCTGGAAGGGGCAGAAGCTGAGTCTCAGTGTAGTTCCAACAAAGGTCTCGAACAAGCCGGTGGCTGTCCTGTGCCCCACGGTGATCAGTCCTTGATGCAGACTGCTCCAGGAAGGGAACAGAACTGTGGAGAAGGCACATGACTGAGGGCAATTCCTGAGAGAACTGAGAGCCATTCATCAGTTCTGATGGAAAGTTTACAATGGCACAGCACAGTATCCATTAATTTAAGGGACCTTTTACAGAGGTATAGGCAGGATTAAGGAAACTGACAAAGAATGGTTAAGCAGCTGAAGACTAGCAACAGTGGGGAATTGTTATCACCCCTCCACCAGAAAGGATAAGGAAGGGTACAGCGCCACTGAAATCTCATAAAAGAGAGAGTCAAGAATGAGGGACCATCTGACAGTAGCTAAAGGAACACAGCCTCTGCAAAACTATGGTCTGGGAGAGAAGACAAGGGGCAATAAACACCTCTATTCTCTTCATCTTCCCTCTCCTCTTCCACTAATGCTTCCCAAAGAGCAAAATCAACAGGATTCCAAAGGATAGGAGCACCTAAAAGGCAAACCTAGAGGTCAGCTTCCTAGAACACAGAGAAGAACAGAGAATGGATTTGGAGGAGCAAACAGAGAAAGCATAGTCAGGGAAACATTTTGCTACTCAGATTTACATTGTCTGGATGGTCACATACTCAGTCCTGACCTGATTCACTTTTCTTTAAATTCTGAGTCCTCGCTAGTCAAAAGTCATCAGAGGTGTCCTCAGTGGTTGTTATCATAGGTGACTCCTTCTGTCCAGGTATCAGAGTGAAATTGAAGCAGCATAGCTGGAGTTATTGTTCAGATTCTCTTTTCTGGTCAGATCTCACATATAGCCATTGCATCACCGTCTCCTGTCTTATAGTTGAATACTTGGGGAAGCAGTATATACTAAGCTTGGGGAAGGCAAGCCGTCTGCATTTTTCCCTTTTGTTCTTCTATTTCAGAGTCCTTATACAAGGCAAGGAAGATACTCAGACCAAGAATAGCATTAGACCTACGCTGGTCTATGCAAGCAGTGAGAAGAGAAAGATGGATGCAACTAATCTGCAAGGGTAAATAGTCCTGAAGTCTGGTTAAGAATCAGTACTCTTCAAATACAGAGTGACCTTGAGTTAAAGTGGAATTGACCATTCCTTCTCCAGTTTCTTTCATATCCTTTGTACTCCCGCTATAAACACTGTACTTGATAAACAACTCCCTTTAAATCTTTCAGTGTCTTTATTCATGCTTTTTCTGGGCCTGAAAACCCACCTAACTGGCTTTCAGCCAATCTTCCCATTTCTTTTAAAATCCAGCTCAAACCACATTCTTTTTCTGTAGCTTTCACACTTCTGCTTCCTCTGGTCTGAATTAAATCTTTTTTCATCTGTTCTTCTGGAACACTCTCCATACACATTTACTTTTCATTATTTATGCTCTGTCTGTATTTAGGAACCTAACTCTTCCCTTACTAAGCAGTTTATTTTATATATATCTTAATCACACTCACTAGCAGGTAGTTAACATTTGCTAAAGAAATGAATGACCAAGTAGTATTTCATATGAAACCGTGGCAAACAACAGCACACACCTGTGCTTGCTACACAATAGGCATGTGTTAGTTCTGGACCTCTTTGTCCTGGGAGCCACTCTTCGCCCCTCCCTAGTTTGGGGTATCTTTCAGAGTATTGAACTTTGACTACTCTATTTCCCAAGAAGCCCTGACAGATGGCTTATGGCTGGTTTCAGCCAATAGAAACACTGATAGAAGATTGGAAGGCAAGAGGAAGAGAAAAACCAGTGTATCAGTTTTCTGCATTTCAACTTCTTTATTTCTAAAATAATAATAGTTATCTCATAGAATATACATGAAGATAAGTACGAAAAGAGTTCAGGTAATACCTGGCATATAGTAAATCCTCAACAAATTAGTTTTTCTCATTATTTAAGTACTTTCTAAAATTTTTCATAATGACTTTATACTCTTTGAAAACTTCTCTGTTAATTGTGTTAATTTGAAACTGTTACACAGAAACATACTTTTAGACTATGATTCCCAGCCACGAAAATATTTCAAATTTTATGAATAGAAACAATGCTGCTGCTGCTAAGTCGCTTCAGTCGTGTCCGACTCTGTGCAACCCCATAGACGGCAGCCCACGAGGCTCCTCTGTCCATGGGATTCTCCAGGCAAGAACAATGGAGTGGGTTGCCATTTCCTCCTCCAATGCATGAAAGTGAAAAGTCAAAGTGAAGTTGCTCAGTCGTGTCCGACTCCTAGCGACCCCATGGACTGCAGCCCACCAGGCTCCTCCGTCCATGGGATTTTGCAGGCAAGAGTACTGGAGTGGGGTACCACTGCCTTCTCCAATAGAGACAATAATGATTAATAATTCTATATATCTACAATGTATGATTGGAGAAGGCAGTGGCACCCCACTCCAGTACTCTTGCCTGGCAAATGCCATGGAGAGGAGCCTGGTAGGCTGCAGTCCATGGGGTGGCTAGGAGTCGGACACGACTGAGCAACTTCACTTTCACTTTTCACTTTTATGCATTGGAGAAGGAAATGGCGACCCACTCCAGTGTTCTTGCCGGGAGAATCCTAGGGACAGGGGAGCCTGGTGGGCTGCCGTCTATGGGGTCGCACAGAGTCGGACATGACTGAAGCGACTTAGCAGCAGCAGTAGCACAATGTGTGATAAATTATAAATATGTATTAATCAACACTTTTAAGAACATATATTTTGGGAACTCTGACCACCAATAATTTATATAAGTTACTGAAGAGGACTCTAAAGGATTAGGCTTATGAACTGACACTAATAAAAAAGATTTAATAGTAAAGAAAATATACATCCACCTTACTTTTCTAATTTAATCAATGTCAACTTAATAAAATTTTACACACATATTATATAAATGTACATATCTGTGAATATTTGCTTTGGTCATTTGACAAAATGATAAGTATTTTTCATTGCGTTCTATGATATTCATAAGAAAACTGATGATCCTAAACAACATACACTTTTTAAAAGAGACTATGTTTTAGTTAATTGAATTTTTGTAAAGATGGACAGCATTAAATTATATAAAGAAATGCTTGTGATTAAAAAAAAAACATACTGTATTACTAACTAGTACTGAGGAAATCACAATAAACTGTGGAAAATTCTGAAAGAGATGGGAATACCAGACCACCTGACCTGCCTCTTGAGAAATTTGTATGCAGGTCAGGAAGCAACAGTTAGAACTGCACATGGAACACAGACTGGTTCCAAATAGGAAAAGGAGTACGTCAAGGCTGTATATTGTCACCCTGTGTATTTAACTTCTATGCAGAGTACATCATGAGAAACGCTGGACTGGAAGAAACACAAGCTGGAATCAAGATTGCAGGGAGAAATATCAATCACCTCAGATATGCAGATGACACCACCCTTATGGCAGAAAGTGAAGAGGAACTCAAAAGCCTCTTGATGAAAGTGAAAGTGGAGAGTGAAAAAGTTGGCTTAAAGCTCAACATTCAGAAAACGAAGATCATGGCATCCGGTCCCATCACTTCATGGCAAATAGATGGGGAAACAGTGGAAACAGTGTCAGACTTTATTTTTCTGGGCTCCAAAATCACTACAGATGGTGACTGCAGCCATGAAATCAAAAGACGCTTGCTCCTTGGAAGGAAAGTTATGACCAACCTAGATAGCATATTGAAAAGCAGAGACATTACTTTGCCAACAAAGGTCCATCTAGTCAAAGCTATGGTTTTTCCTGTGGTCATGTATGGATGTGAGAGTTGGACTGTGAAGAAGGCTGAGTGCCAAAGAATTGATGCTTTTGAACTGTGGTGTTGGAGAAGACTCTTGAGAGTCCCTTGGACTGCAAGGAGATCCAACCAGTCCATTCTAAAGGAGATCAGCCCTGGGATTTCTTTGGAAGGAATGATGCTAAAGCTGAAACTCCAGTACTTTGGCCACCTCATGCGAAGAGTTGACTCATTGGAAAAGACTCTGATGCTGGGAGGGATTGGGGGCAGGAGGAGAAGGGGATGACAGAGGATGAGATGCTGGATGGCATCGATGACTCAATGGACGTGAGTCTGAGTGAACTGCGGGAGTTGGTGATGGACAGGGAGGCCTGGTGTGCTGCAATTCATGGGGTCGCAAAGAGTCGGACATGACTGACTGACTGACTGAACTAACTGAACTAACTAATGAGGAAATCCAGAAAAGAAACTACAATAAAACAATTAGTAACCAATTCAGTTTAAAGATGGAGGTTTAGAATATATAATAAAACTTTTTTATCTATATTGTCCTTTAAATCTGAAAAAATTCATCCTGTTACTCCACCTTGCGTCAATTTCCAATCTACTTGTCCAGGAAAATGAATTAACTGCAATAGGATGAAGATCAGAATATAATATAAAGAAAAATGTAAAAAAATTACAGAGAATCTCCTTGAATAAAGTGTGGAGAAGAAAATTATCAGAAACTGGCAATAATCTCTAGCTCCATTTGTGAAGTATCAAATCAAGTCAAGCCCCAGCACACATGTGCAGAACTCAGTGCTTCTATGAAAATAAGTCTTAGTCACTGACTCATGAAAAAAAATCTTGATAACAAAAGATAATTGTTCATTTTCATATATTCAATTGAGTTCTTTTATATCAAATTCCTAATTAATTCCCCAAATATTTTTAAATGTCTTCTAAAAGAACAATTTGGGAAAGTTTTATGATAACTATTATGCTAATTGCTTCATACAAAATAGTTAATTCAGAAGATAAATGCTTTAAACTGATCATCAAAAAAAAAAAAAAACTAGTTTGTTGCCTCTTATCTCACACTTTATAACCCACACATCACACTTTACCATATTTATCTTCATTATTTTTTTGTAGCTCATTCTAATGCTTAAAAACGCCTTATCTTACACTTCCTGGGGTCTATTTTGTCGCTCCTGACCCCCTCACCATACACACACACACAACTTCAAAGCCTTGTGTGTCTTTTTTTTGGAGTATAGTTGCTCTACAATGTTGTTAGTTTCTTGCTGTACAGCACAGTAAATCAGCCACACATATACCTGCATCCCCCTCTTCCTTGGATCTCCTTGCCATTTAGGTCACCACAGAGCATCAAGCAGAGCTCCCTATGCTATACAGTATGTTCTCCTTGTTGTTGTTCAGTCGCTCAGTCGTATCTGACTCTTTGCGACCCCATGGACTACAGCATGCCAGGCTTCCCTGTCCTTCACTATCTCCTGGAGTTTGCTCAAACTCATGTCCATTGAGTTGGTGATGCCATCCAACCATCTCATCCTCTGTCACTCCCTTCTCCTTCTGCCTTCAATCTTTCCCAGCATCAGGGTTTTTTCAAATGAGTCAGCTCTTCGCATTAGGTGGACAAAGTATTGGAAGTATTGAAGTATTCAACTTCAACATCAGTCATTCCAATGAATATTCAGGACTGATTTCCTTAAGGATGGACTGTTGCATCTCCCTGTAGTCCAAGGGACTCTCAAGAGTCTTCTCCAACACCACAGTTCAAAAGTATCAATTCTTCAGCATTCAGCCTTCTTTATGGTGCAACTCTCACATCCATAAATGACTATTAGAAAAACCATAGCTTTGACTAGACAGACCTTTGTTGGCAAAGCAACGTCTCTGATTTTTAATAAGCTGTCTAGGTTGGTCATAGCTTTTCTTCCAAGGAGCAAGCATCTTTTAACTTCATGGACTTCCAGTCCATGAAGGATCCGCCTGCCAGTTCAGGAGATGTAGGAGACATGGGTTAAATCCCTGGGTCTGAAGGATCCCCTGGAGAAGAAAATGACAACCCACTCCAGTATTCTTGCCTGAAAAATCCCATGGATAGAGAAGCCTGGCGGGCTACAGTCCATGGGGTTTCAAAATGTTGATCATGTTCTCATTCAGTTCAGTTCAGTAGCTCAGTTGTGTCCGACTCTTTGCAACCCCATGAACCACAGGATGCCAGGCCTTCCTGTCCATCATCAACTCCCAGAGTCCACCCAAACTCATGTCCATTGAATCAGTGATGCCATCCAACCATCTCATCCTCTGTCGTCCTCTTCTCCTCCTGCCCTCAATCTTTCCAGCATCAGGGTCTTTTCCAATAAGTTAGCTCTTTGCATCAGGTGGCCAAAGTATCGAAGTTTCAGCTTCAACATCAGTCCCATCAATGAACACCCAGGACTGATCTCCTTTAGAATGGACTGGTTGGATCTCCTTGCAGTCCAAGGGACTCTCAAGAGGCTTTTCCAACACCACAGTTCAAAGCATCAATTCTTCGGCGCTCAGCTTTTTTTATAGACCACCTCACATCCTCTGTTTCATCATAGTGCTGTATATATGTCAATACTGATCTCCCAATCCATCCCATTCCCTCTCACCCCTTGGTACCCACATGTTTGTTCTCTATGCCTATGTTTCTATTGATGTCAAGGCCCTGCATTTTTTGCTGAAGTGAAAGGGACTTCCCTCTCTAAACTGTCAGTGTATTTCACTTGACATCTGTACCACCCACACAGAGCCCAGCATTTTCTACTTGGAATTATTATTTTCCCATCTCCCCATCTGGACTGTGAGCTCTGGAAGAGCAAGGGCTTTCTATCATTGCACCAATACTTGGCACCATGCTTGGCACATAGTAGGACCACAGTAAATATTTTCAAATGAATGAATATTCATAGATGAAGATGTGGATCCAGATGCCAATGCTACAGGTGATTGGACAAATCATTTAATTTCATAAGACCTTAAACTATCATATCTCTAAGTGGGAAAAATAATCACATCTGTATTTCTTCTTCACAGGGATGTTGTCAAGGTTACATGAGATGATGTATGTGAAAAAATTTTCTTTACTTGAAATATGCTACATAAATGCTTTTATTATACGTTTTTCATATCCCTCCACAAAGCTTAACATACAGTACTTTGCACAAAGTGCTTTGCATGCAATAAGTATTCAATGAATCATGCTGAATGGTTGAAGATTGGAAAAAAATTCCACATCCATTATCACCTCCATTCTTTTCTACTTTGAAAACTGTGAGGGCTAAATAGCTGCCTTTTTCCCTTTTTCTCTAGACATTAAGCAAACTGACCTTTACTTCAGCAATCTATTTATTGAGTGCTGAGGATTACAGAGCTGCTGTGGTTCTGAATTGTTAGTAACTCTTTGATCTAAGTACTAAGTAAGGTACAGTTAAACCTCCACTGTTCTTTCTTTACTTCCCATTGTCACAGGAACCCAGTGTCAGCTGAAACACCAACCTTACTGAGAGAAATCTCTCATGATCACATTTTAAGCACTGTCCATTTTTCAAGGCTAGAATCTATTTCTTGACTGTATTTCATTATTTGTTATTAATTATTAACAATTATTCAATAAATTGTACATGTTATTTCATTACTCATAAATATAAGCATTCATTATTTCATTACTCATAAACATAACTATTTTTCTAAAATGATTTCAGACAAAGCCTTAAATAATTTGTGCGTAGGCAGCAACTTTTTAAAAAAATTTACATTTTCTAAAATATGGCTAAATCTGGCCCGGATAAATCTTTAAAAACCATGTTTGATAAGCAAAAAGAAATTGGACAATAACTTAATAGTATATATTTAGGGTTTCCCCATAAAATTAATCATGAAGCCAAAACAATTAACCACTTAGAAAACAATTTTTAACCTCGCCTATCCCTTTTTTAAAAGCATATTCGCATCTTATTCTTAATACAATGCTCAACATTTTCACAAAAGAATCATACCCAGAGAGGGGGAAAAAAACTCTCCATATTGTATTCAGAAGAGAAAAATCATATTCAAAGCTTAGGCAAAATTGATTAATCTATTAAACAGACCTCTAGAGGTAGGATTCAGATGTTATGTTTCTCAGCAAGCATGGTCACAGGTTTTTTTTTATTGAAACTTCCTATGGAAGTGTCACACAATTCAGCCAGGCTGACAGGCACAAGAAAAGAGGTAGAAGGAGGAACCCACTGAGTGGTCAGATGATGGAAGGCTGTGTATCAACAGATGCCTGTGTATCAACCCTTTAGCCAAACTAGTTAGAATTAAAAATAGAGTGCAAATTCTAATGACCCTGTGCCTGGCATTAAACCAACTGTTTTACATCAATGCTAACTATCAGATTGTGAAGTAATTTTCTTATTCTCTTACTATAGATAAAGAAACAGAACCTTTGAAAAGCTAAACAACCTGACCTGGGTCCCAAATCTAGTGAAGGGATATATCCTAAACCAAAAGGGCTGTTTAACCACCATCCTATATATTAGTTAGCAGTCAAATGAACTTACCAGTTAGGAACAGAGAAAAACTGTGATTCACTAAGGGATAAATCATGAATAGGAATATTTTAGGTCTTAATTCTCATCTGCAAGTCCTTGCTCAGCATCACAGGTCCAGGACCAACTCTGTCTTTAATTTGTGAAGATGTAAAGCATACTCAAAGTACATCAAATTACTCTGCCATCTGAAGGGCTCTGACTGTAGGTCTCACCCTAATAGCTAAGCTTTTATCATGTGCTTGGCAGCAAATCTGTACCTCGAACCTTAGCCCCCTGGTCTAAACAGTTCCTGGTCTAAATAGTCTGCCCAGAACCTCAGTGTTGATCACATTTCAGGGCTGCAGTGCTGCCCTTGGTCATTAGGATTAAGGCATGGTTCTTCCTCTAACAGAGCCATCTCTAAAGTACAACTGTCTTGACCCAGATGAGTTTCTTTCTTACCATTTTGGCTTTTAGACCATTAAAATTATTTATACTTTGACCTATCTAGGTCACAACATGTTGCTATCTATTAATGTACTCTCTGATCATCTTTCATGGCTCTCAATTAAACAAGGACAGGCTTAGCCACACCCATTAGTGACAATAAGATACTTGTCTTGTTGTTAATTTACTTAAACCGTCTGATCTACATGGGAAAAATGAAAATGCAGTCCCTCTCCTCTCACTAAAAACTTTAGTTATTGGTAGTTTAAAAGATAAGTTACTGCACTAAAACAATTTTGCTAATTTTCTTGTTAGTCTCAAAGATATTTTACCATAGAGTGCCATCAAGGACCCCAGATGGGAATTTTTTTTTTTTTAATTAAACCTCAAATATGATCTGGATGATTTTAACGTGTTCTAAGTAGAAAGTGATTTTTAAAACCCTCTACTGTTTACATTTTTAGTTTAGTTTTGGCTTGGCCTGTTTTTGTTGCTGCTACAGTTTTTGGCCAGTGGCAAGGGAGATAAGGGATTGGTAGAAAACTATTGAGAAATTATATACTTTGATAAAATAACTTTGTGCTCAATAAGCAACAGAATGTGCTATTGTGGGCATTCCAGGACACGACTTGAAAACAAAGTAGCATCAAAGAGCATGAATATGTTGGTTCTAGAGACATGGTTAGACTATGCAAACCTTTTACACATTTCTTGGCCTAGCTCTGAAATTTATTCAGCTTGGAGAAGAATATAAATGCACAATGAATCAATCCTCTTGGGAAATAATTCTGTGTCTCTGGTCAAAAATGTCTTGGATATTTTAAACCTTAGCATGATACTATAAAAATTGAGAAAGTAAGTGAGCACTGAATAGAAAAAAATACCTAGTCTAAAATTAATCTTATGACATACTTGAGCTGTCTCAGTTCTCAAATTCTTCCCACCACCATACTCACATTTTCACATCTCTAATGAAAGCAGTCAAAGTTCTGGTGATAAAGACGAAAGGCTCTAATTGCCTCTATGGGAGCATTTCTGTGAGATCATGAAAAAAAAATCACAAGTTATAACTTAAACTGGGATATTGTCTTTCATATGAAATACACAAAAGTGAAAGTGAAAGTGAAGTCGCTCAGTCGTGTCCGACTCTTTGCGACCCCGTGGACTGTAGCCTACCAGGCTCCTCCGATCATGGGATTCTCCAGGCAAGAATACTGGAGTGGATTGCCATTTCCTTCTCCAGGGGAATCTTCAACCTAAGGATCGAACCCAGGCCTCCCACATTGGAGGCAGACGCTTTAACCTCTGAGCCACCAAAGAAGACTGAAATACACAAAACTCCACATTAAAAAAAAAAAAATGTGATAAAGGCAAGTAATAGGTGCAGCTCTATCCAAGCACTCTGGTTACTAAAACTTAAATAAACTCATACAAATATCACCTGAAAAACTATAAAGAGTGGATTTTAATAGATTTCAGCTATCGAAAAATGTACCAGAACCATGTCACCTCACTCTCAGAAAAATAAGATGGAGTTCCAACACTCCTTGATGTAAATTCATACCACTGCAAAGTGACAGCTGAAACTTAATTCCACGATGATTGGTGACTATCACTGGCTCACAAATTCTTTCTGTAGCATGTACGCTCTTACACTGTGTGTGGGAGCTACCTACCAAACACACACACACACTCAGATCCCTGCTGTTTCATCCTTTTGGAAATGCTGTAACTACCATTGGTTCAAGATCCCCAAATTTTAAATGATTATATTTATTGAGCACCTTCCAAGTGACAAACATTCTTGAGTTACATAAGTTATGTTTGATATTCCCAAGAATCTGTATGGTGGTAACACTTATTTTCATTTTAAAAATATGGAAACAAGGGCACAAAATGAATAGCTTTGCCAAGATAACACATTTTCAATTTGAACCCACATAAATGATACTGATTATACCTGAAGTGGAAAATGAGTCACCTGCATTATACGCTTGCACTTCCAAAGCTGTCTGATTATGAGCTTACCCCAAATTTCTGAGGACAAAAGCATCTTCCAAGAATCAGACTGAGAGTCCCAGTCCTCTTGACTTGGACTTGATCTGTGAATGTCTGATCCTATCCCACTCCGCATCCTTGACCCAGATTATCAGTATTCCCCATACTGTCTCTTTGTTGGATTGGCACCCTGTTCACCTGCTGAATCAGGGTCTAGTAGAGTCCCTGTCATATAGTAGGTACTTGATAAATATTTATTCAATGACTCAAATAAATGAGTGCTATATGGCTAAACCCAACTATGTTGAAGAGGGAGGGGCTGTAGAAGGAAAATGTTATCCCAATTCTGTATGTTATTCTTTGAAACTCAAACTAATTTTCATACTCTGTGAAGTCCTTCCTTAGCTACCAAGCAGTGTCACTCAGAATTCACTCTGTTCCTTGTATACTCTTACACCATTATGATGCTAAGTTGCTTCAGTTGTGTCCAACTGTGTGTGACCCCATGGACTGTAGTCCACCAGGCTCCTCTGTCCATGGGATTTCCCAGGCAAGCATACTGGAATGGGTTGCCATTTCCTTCTCCAGGGGATCTTCCCAACCCAGGGATCAAACCCAGGTCTCTTACATCTACCTGCATTGGCACGTGGGTTCTAGGGGCCAGGCACTAGCCCCTCCTGGGAAACCTGTCATACTATTATAGTGTTCACCATTCTCTGTCTCTCACTATACAGCAGGGTAGGATGCTCAACTACTGAATATTCATTGGAAAGACTAATGCTGAAGCTGAAGCTCCAACACTTTGGCCACCTGATGTGAAGAGCCAACTCATTGGGAAAGAACCTGATGCTGGAAAAGATAAAAGGCAAGAAGAGAAGGGGAAGACAGAGGACAAGATGGTTGGATGGCATCACTGACTCAATGGACATAAGTTTGAGCAAGCTCCAGGAGATGGTGAGGAACAGGGAAGCCTACCGTGCTGCAGTCCATGGGATCACAAAGAGTAGGACACAACTAGGGTTTTTTGGAAAAAAGTTTTTTGTAGTCAAATATTTTTCGTAGTCAAAATATTTTGTAGTCTTACTAAGTAGGACACAACTGAACAACAATAGCTACTGTTAAATGAATGGAAAATGATGATAGAAAGGGCTGTATTTCATCAGAGGCAGCAGGAATTGGTGAATTATCCAAGAGATGGAATAAGCTTAGACCAGAGGGAGTCTAGGGAGCCATCTGGAACCTTAAGAATTAGGAAGTTTTTATAAAGCAGAGGACATTGATGTCAAATTTAGCACTGAAGACTAAGAGACTGAGCATTAAGAAAAGAAAGAACAGGGGAGCAAGAACCATGCCTCACATATTCAGCTTTTAATTTCCAGGACTCAGCTCTGAGTCAAATACTTGTTAGCCACTCATGAAATGTTTACTAAATAACTACCAAGTGAGTGCAGGGGACGACAGAGGCTGAGATGGTTGGATGGCATCACCGACTCGATGGACATGAGTTTGAGTAAACTCCAGGAGTTAGTGATGGACAGGGAGGCATGGCACGCTGCAGTCCGTGAGGTCTCAAAGAGTCGGACATGACTGAGGGACTAGAATGAATTGAACTGAACTGAACTGAGTGCCTGGTGACTGCTGTAGTATCAGTGTCAGTGGAATTTGCAATATCAGAATCAGTGGATAAATAAAGGGATTTTGATCGAGAACAGATGGTAAAGCAAAGTATGTAGTCTCCCTCCTCCACTATGCCTAGAAAATCAATAAATATGTGTTGATTGACAGATTGGCATCTGCTTCTTTCTGAAGTGTGTATCACTTAAAAATGACATTGACCAATTCTGAGCAATGATGTAGGCCATAGAGTTCCTAAGTAAAGGGGATAAGAAGTCAGATTTATGATTTAGTCTAGTGTTTCCCAAGCATGTGGAGAGTATGACATAAATAAGAAATTATATCTCTATATAATATATTAAAGCCAAAAGACAATGTTACTTACAGCTGGACACAGATAAAGTCCTAGTTCAGGAGATTAGACATCTCAGTCACTCCAATGGCTGAAGCAAATCTGTAAACTATTCTCATCATGCAAACTTGGATTTAGTAAAAAGTTGTGGGAACTGCCAATCTGTCAAACAGGGCTTTTTAAGTGTAAGATGTGGGAGACCTGGGTTCGATCCCTGGGTTGGGAAGATCCCCTGGAGAAGGGAAAGGCTACCCACTCCCGTATTCTGGCCTAGAGAATTCCATGGACTATACAGTCCTTGGGGTTCCAAAGAGTCGGACACGACTGAGCAACTTTCACATTCACATTCACATAAATATATTACAAAGTAAAAAAGAAAGTATTTTGCACTTATCTGCTATTATAGATTGCTAGGGAGCTATAATATTTGAACAGAACTGGATTGATTTTACTAGCTATCCAAGATTTAAAATTTTTCTTTATCCTTCTTTCATTTTATACTATGAAAACCATGTTCTCTAAAGTCTTATTGGCCCATCCTCTAGTTCCTATAGTCTCATTTAAACATCTTTGTTCTTTTGGTGGATGTTTTAAAAATTTTCCTTATAAAAAACTTCAAACAGATGCCAAAGCAGAGACAAAATACTATAATGAACCTCAATTGCCCACCTTCAGAAATTACTAATTCACAACCAATCTTCCTCTACCATTTTATTTCCTCCTGTTCAGACATTATGGCTTCTCAAGTAGCTCAGTAAAGAATCTGCCCGCAAAGCAGGAAATGAGGGTTCAATCCCTGGGTCAGGAAGATGCCCTAGAGAAGGAAATGGCAACCCACTCCAATATTCTTGCCTGGGAAATCTCACAGAGGAGCCTGATGGGCTACAGTCTACGGGGTTGCAAAGAGTTGGACAGAATTTAGCTACAAAACAACAAAAACAAAAGACATATTAACTATAAATATTTCATTATACATCTCTAAAAGTTAGGAATTCTTTTTTAAATGACCATAATACCATTATCACATCTTTTAAAATATAATTAATGATAATTCATTAATATAATCAAATATATTCATGTTTTATAATTTTTATAATTTGCTTGAATCAAGATCCTAACATAATCTAGACTTTGCAGTGTCACTGAAGTCTCTTAAGTCTATTCTTTTTTTATTTTTTCAGTTCTTTTTTAAAGGCAACTTTCTCCAAGACAATTTCTCCCCATAACCCAGAACATGCTGATTGTGTTCCTGTAGTGGGGTTTAACATATTCCTATGCTGTATTTCCAGGAAATGAGTAATCACATGGAGAACTTGTTATGATGTAGTTGTTACTACTGTTGGTGTTTTACCTACCTGATCATATTTTGGAATTCATACCTCATCAGCTAATTTTGCTACAAATACTTTCTACAGATTTGTGGCATTGCTATCCTATCTGCTTTTGGGCTTTTTTATTGTGAATTCAGGAAAATTTTTAAACTAGCTATTATCACTACTATACTCTAAAAATATTCCTTAAAACTGACTTTATTTTTTAAGTTTCAAGAGATATTGCCTTAGTATTTTTTGAGTTTGAGAATGTTAATGACAATTCTCTTATCTCAGATTTCTTCTAACTTAAGTGACATACAGATGCACATGAAAGAAAAACCATCATCAGGGATTCTTGGGGTTGACTTAAATCATTTTCATTATAATTTTACTTATATTTATATAACATAAAAAGGAATGAAATCCTTTGCATTTTGCTCCCATATAACTTTAAAAATAAAACAAATTTACAAAATAAATGAAAAGAAAAACTGTCAGGGTTTAAGATACTCAATAATGATTAATTACTCTCTCTCCCAAGGCAGGAACCAGTCCAGAGAAAGAGATAGATGGATGGAAATTGACACATCATTTTTCATACTGATAAAGCACTAAAAACCTGGCTCAGTATTAGGACAAGCATTCCCTGCTCAGTTCTTCCAAGTCTAAATCTCAGGATAACATACATGAAGAAAGTTAGGGTCTACTGAGCAGCCACAACCTATGATAAATCAATGCTTATTATCTTCCAACAAGGCAATTCACTCTACCTCTGTGGATAGAATGAGGGATGGAATAAGATGGCAGGAATGTTTCTTTAATGGGTACATGTCCACACAGAAATAAGGAAAGTGGAGAAATTTCCTCTCACTGAAATTACAAAACAATTGCCCATCAACTTAACCACATTAAGCTAACATTATATATAATGTTTTTCTAAAACTGAGTAAACTAGTAGAAAGTTCTATTTATCTACAGTATTCATATATTTCATTTCAAACCAATTACTACTGGTTTGATTACCATTGATTTAAGCATATTTTGATCATTGATTAATTTTCATAATTTCCCTTTTTTACTAGCAAACTTCTTTGGACAACCAATTGGTCATTTTATGTGACAAAGAACATAAACGCAATACCCATGTTTCTTAAATACAGCTTATGAAAATATCTTCACTGAATTGAAAACCATAAAGAAAGAATGTTGCAATAGTACAAAGATAGAATCTACCCATCACCCAACACATTCATATGCAAGATAAACATGGTATGGTACACATTCTTTTGTATTTGACATTATATAGTGTTATCCTGTGAAGATTCAATTCTCTCAATTAAAACAAAGGAAAAACTTTCACAGTAATTATTGTGATGTCAGTTGACTTTTACTTTGCTCCAACATAAATGAAAAGTCAACAGAAAATGAGTATCCAGATAATTTAAATATTTTATATAAATTATTTTACATCATTGAATATAAAATCTAAACATTCTCCTTATATTGTGGATAACCAACGTTAGGTTGTCAAGGTTCCAGGTATCTGTAAATGTTATTTTCAGAAATACTGAGCAGAGAAGAGAGCACACAAATATCTGAGGTTAAATACATGGATGATAAAGTGTGGCAGTATAGTAAGTGGTAAAACTCAAACAGTTCCAGAGAAAACTAAGTATTCACATACCACCAGAGGCGAACATGTCTAAAATGAGAGTAAACGTCTCCCTCTTCTCATCTCTTTCAATAATGGTCTACTACGGAATGGGGATTGTTAGGTACTAGAAGGAAGGCTAAAGAGAATAAAGATAGGGACATGTACACAATCCACTGCAGAGTTATTGAATCAGCCCGGTGACATTGCACAGTTCAGTCTGATCATGAGACGAGAAGTTTACTCATTCTTTCAGAGGACGAATGGTTCTCTTTTTGTCTGTAGATCACTGTGTGATTCTAAGGGACCACTGCTAAGTATCATGATGGCAGGAACACAGATTGTCTTCACAAATGTTCCAGATCAGAATTCAGAACTTAACTGCGTCTCCTGTCTCTCATTTCCTCCATTAAGAGATTGCCTGACAAAGTAAGTTAGGACTGCAAGAGTGGTCCTTTGCCATTTTGTGGTAAATTCTCTGTCCTTCTGTTAACAAAATTGCCAGTCTTTCAAATATTAAAATGGTCAATCCAAATGTCTGATTTGCTAACCAGGTGATACAGGCACAAAAGAAAGAGAATTTTGTATACAAGCTGGTAAGAAGGGCCACATGTTTGTATGAGAGGATGAAAAAGCTACAGAATTAATCCTAAATGTTACAACGTCATGCTTTTGAACTTCTTATTCCTGTATTCTACATTTAATCAACACTGTCACATTTTATCCAAGATAATGAAATATCCCAAGTAAATGTAATCCCCAACATGCCATTAAGCTAATTTCAAAAATATTTGTGAAATCAAGTACTTGGAACTAGTAGCCAGATAGACCTCACAGCCACTGAGAAACTGGATAGATGTCCTCATTTTAAAAAAACTTAAAAATCATGTAGGTACAATGATATTATTAGAACTACTGTTCAGCTTCATGCGGATAAAATAGGTTTCTGTGGATTGGCCTGTGCACCTAACCACCATTTATAACAAGGAGGTGGCAAAGGATAAACACTGATTATATAAATTCAAATGTTCACAGCTGGACTGAACTCAATTTCAACACATTCAAAGAGGTTATCGGTGACTACGAGTTCTGAAGCTTAAATTAAAGTTGCCATCTGAGAATTAAACCTACAGAAAGAAACTACAAATAATGAATTAATGCTCAGTAGAAATAACACACTCCAAGAGGTTATACCTGATTCTATTTGGGCACTTTCAAGTGTATGCAAAATAACTATTGTACAAAGCCAGGAAAACATGTCTGAAAACAAAAGAATGCTCTACACTGGATATGGGTATTGTGTAACTGCCCTCAAAAACAGAAAGTAAAGTCTTAAAAGGTGGGGTGGAGAATCATGTCAGGTCCTGGCAAGTTTTTTGTAAAACTCAGCCAATGGAAAAGAAATACTGAGTGTACAAGGCATGAATATCTGGGCACTAAAAAAACTGACTTCAAACATTCATTTACTCCACAAATACCTCTTGAGTGTGTATGACGTGCTCAATGAAGTTTTAGGCAACAGAGACATTCTAGTGATGAAATCAGACCAAAATTACATTCTAGGCAAGTCAGAAAGAAAACAAACAAAAAAGCAATAAGATATTTGGCTATGTTGGATGATGATCCATTCTACTG
This sequence comes from Bos javanicus, assembly GCF_032452875.1. Taxonomy (NCBI): domain Eukaryota; kingdom Metazoa; phylum Chordata; class Mammalia; order Artiodactyla; family Bovidae; genus Bos; species Bos javanicus. The sequence continues at coordinate 79,777,934 of NC_083870.1, forward strand.
AAAAAAAAAAAAAAGAGAAAAGAAGGAGACTAACAAAGAAGTTCAGTTCAGTTCAGTCGCTCAGTCGTGTCCGACTCTTTGCGACCCCATGAATTGCAGCACACCAGGCCTCCCTGTCCATCACCAACTCCCGGAGGTGACTCAGATTCACGTCCATCGAGTCAGTGATACCATCCAGCCATCTCATCCTCTGTCGTCCCCTTCTCCTCCTGCCCCCAATCCCTCCCAGCATCAGAGTCTTTTCCAATGAGTCAACACTTCACATGAGGTGGCCAAAGTACTGGAGTTTCAGCTTTAGCATCAGTCCTTCCAAAGAAATCCCAGGGCTGATCTCCTTCAGAATGGACTGGATGAATCTCCTTGCAGTCCAAGGGACTCTCAAGAGTCTTCTCCAACACCACAGTTCAAAAGCATCAATTCTTCGGTGCCCAGCTTTCTTCACAGTCCAACTCTCACATCCATACATGACCACTGGAAAAACCATAGCCTTGACTAGACGGACCTTTGTTGGCAAAGTAATGTCTCTGCTTTTGAATATGCTATCTAGGTTGGTCACAACTTTCCTTTTCCTAGGTTGGTCATTACTTCCAAGGAGTAAGCATCTTTTAATTTCATGGCTGTAGTCACCATCTGCAGTGAGTTTGGAGCCCAAAAAAATAAAGTCTGACACTGTTTCCACTGTTTCCCCATCTATTTCCCATGAAGTGATGGGACCGGATGCCATGATCTTCGTTTTCTGAATGTTGAGCTTTAAGCCAACTTTTTCACTCTCCACTTTCACTTTCATCAAGAGGCTTTTTAGTTCCTCTTCAGTTTCTGCCATAAGGGTGGTGTCATCTACGTATCTGAGGTTCTTGATATTTCTCCCGGCAATCTTGATTCCAGCTTACGTTTCACATGCTGTAGAAGGGTATACTTCTAAATAGATTGATGTGCTTGTGAAGTTGATTCAGTCATGCCCAACTCTTTTGTAACCCTATGGAATATAGCTTGCCAGCCTCTTCTGTCCATGGAATTCTCCAGGCAAGAATACTGGAGTGAGTCACCATGCTCTCCTCCAGAGGATCTTCCCAACCTAGGCACCAAACCTGAGTCTCTTATTTCTCCTGCATTGGCAGGCGAGTTCTTTACCATTAGTGCCACCTTCCCTGGTGGCTCAGATGGTAAAGAATCAGCCTGCAATGCAGGAGAACCAGGTTCGATGACTGGGTCAGGAAGATTCCCTCAAGAAGGAACTGGTACCCACTCCAGTATTCTTGCCTAGAGAATTTCATAAACAGAGGAGCCTGACAGGCTATAGTCCATGAGGTGGAGTCAGACACGACTGAGTGACTAACAAATAGATTGATGAGGGAAACCCAGCAGAGAAGGTGACTTCTTTAAATTGAAATATAGTTGCTTTAAAATGTTGTGTTGGTTTCTGCCGTACAGTGAAGTGAATCAGCTATATGTATATGTATCCTCTTGCTCTTGAACCTCCCTTCCACTGCCTCCTCCCAGCCCTCCCATCTAGGTCATCACAGGGCACCAAGCTGAGCTCCCTGTGCTACAGAGCTTGCCATTTTACACATGTTAGTGTATATATATATATCAATCCTAATATCCCAGTTCATCCCTCCCTCCCCTTCTGCACTTGTGTCCACATGTCTACTCTTTACTTCTGCATCTCTATTTCTGTTCTGCAAACAGGCTCACCTGTACCACTTTTCCAGATTCCTAGATTCCATACATGTGCCTGAATATACAATATCTGTTTTTCTTTTTCTGACTTAATTCACTCTATAAAACAGATTTTAGGTCCATCCAAGAAAGTGGCTTTGAATAAACACCTGCTGCTGGCAAAAGGAGAAATGTGTACACCAGATGCAAAAAGCAAAGAACAAGGAAAACAGATATGCTAAAGCCTTGGAGTGAAAGCATGCCTGGTGTGTCTGAGAAATGGAAAGGACCTGCTGTTTCTGGAATGCTTATATGATGGGAAAAAAGAAGCAACTGAGGTTAGTCTATATAGGCCTCTATTCTCAGGAGTTTGGCTCTTACTCAGGATCAAACAGAAAATCATTGCAGAGGGTTAATATGATCTGACTTGAATTTTAACAGCATTATTTTGGTACTACATCAACATTAAATTGGGGAGAGGAGTATGTACAGGTTATAAGAGAGAAAGTAGAGAAAACAGGGAGCTGCAATAGTCTAGGCACAAAATAATAATAACAAGCACCGTTAATGGTGACAAGCACCGTGGTGATGGAAATAATAAGAGAGTGGATGATTTTGATGGTCGAATTGACAGAATTTCCTGAGAGATTAGGTGATAACACAAAAGAAAGTGAGATATCAAGGATGCCTCCAAGATATTTAGCATGGCCTACTGGCAAGGCAAGGCTGTAATTATCTGAGATGGGGCAACTTGGGAAGAGCATACTTGTAAAACTGATTGTGTTCACAAGACTTTCTTGGCTGAAGCAAACAAACCCTTGAAAATATCCATCTCCCTATATGTTGATATTGATTCCATGCTCACCAGGAAAGCTTTCAATTGTTAATGCAATCTACCCAGTGGTATTAGGAAGTCAGTACTCAGGATAACAAATGCGTGCATTTTAGGTTCTAATAAAGCTTATCTTCTTCACTTTAAAGAGGTTGTTCCATTTACTGCTGGCTTGAGAAGTTTGTAATCATTCTCATATTTGTTTCTCTACATATGTCTTATTTTTCTCTGGTTGCTTTTAGGTATGTATGATTATCATAGCCTTTCGAAAATTTAATTTAGATGTGTGTCCTTTGCTTGTGTTTATCCTATATAAATTAAACAAAATGAATTTATTATTAAAATCTTAACAACAACAAAAATTAGAAACCCAGATGGCTTCATTGAAGATTTCTGTCAAATATTTAAGCAGAACATAATACTAATGCAATAAAAACTCTTTAGATATTTGAATACGAGGAAATACTTCCAACACATTTTATGAAGCCAGCATAACTCAGACACCCTAGCTAGCCAGAGAAAATAAACAAGAAAACTACAGATCAATATCCTTCATGAATGTAGACACAAAAAACTCAAAACATTTTTGGAAACACAATCCAGCCGTATACAAAAAGGGATATACACCATAACCAGGAAGGTTTTATCCTAGGAATGTAAGGCTAGTTTCACATTCAAAAATCAATCAATGTAATTCACCACATTAATAATATAAAATACATGGTATTATTTCAATAGATGCTGGAAAAAGGATTCCTGATTTAAAATGTTTTAAACCTGTCAGAAAACTAGCAACAGAAAACGAATCTATCAAAAACTCCTTCTAACATCACACTTAATGATGAAAGAATGAATGCTTACATTCACAAAAAGGCTTGCACATAAACATTCAGAGTAGCTTCATTTATAATAGCTAAAAGTTGGCAACAACTCAAATCCTCATCATCAGGGAAGTGGCTAAATAATTTTAGTGTATTGATATAATACTGTCAGCAATAAAAGTGAAGGAACTAACGACATGTCAAACAACATGAATGAAACTCAGAAATATTTTGTTGAACAAGAGAGGCCACCCACAAAAGAGTATATAGTACATGATTCCATTTATACCAAACTTTAGAAAGAAGATTTAATCTTTGGTGAGAGAAAGCCTGTCGGTGGTTGCCTGAGGCTGAGAGTAGGGCGTGGGAAGTGACTGGAACTTGGCAAGAGGGACTCTGAGGGATAATGGAAAGTTCTACACATTAACCCTGGTTGATTTTTCACAGTTCTACACACTTTTAAAATTCATCACATTGTACATTAAAAGTGCGTCCATTTTGCTGTTTAAAAATTACACCTAACAGTTGATTTGAAAATTAATGAGTTCCCAAAATTTGTTAATAATTTAGTCTCTGTTCATTCAATTTCATTGAGGTTGTCCCCTTGAGCTTATTCAACTCTTATTATATGACAAAACTCTTATTAAATGAGTTTTCAGATGTTTAAAGCTAAGGACTCGGTACTGAATGATGATATTATATTGCTTCCCAGGTGGTACAGTGGCAAAGAATTTGACTTCCAATGTAGGAGACTCAGGTTCAATACCTGGGTCAGGAAAATCCCCTGGAGGAGGAAATGGCAACCCACTCTGGTATTCTTGCCTCGAGAATCCCACAGACAGAGGAGCCTGGCGGGCTACAGTCCGAAGAGTCGGACCATGACTAAGCAGAGCACAGCATCATACGAAAGAAGGTCCATTTTCTGGATTTCTGTTAATACTCTTTCTTTCTGAGTGTCCTATGTGCTATAATTACATGAAAGGGAATGACAATAAAGCAGGGACAGGAATGTAGCTGTGTCCCTCACATACAGGCTACTGAGAACTGTGGAAAACCATGACACCTCAACAAGTCCCACACTTCAGAGATGTCCCATCTGCTACAGTCAGACAGTCAATGAAGGACATCCAGTAAGAAGAAGGCTAAGGAAGGGACCCATCGCTGACAAAGTAACAGTTTTTAAACAAAATCATAATTCTAATCCTCTCCTGCTTAAAAACAATGTCTTCATTTGTTTTTGTTTAGTTGCTAAGCCGTGTCTAAAACTTTTATGATAGCAAGAACTGTAGCCCGCCAGGCTCCTCTGTCCATGAGATTTCCCAGGCAAAAATACTGGAGTGGGTTGCCATTTCCTTCTCCAGGGGATCTTCCTGACCTAGGGATCAAACCTGCATCTCCTGCACTGCAGGCAGATTCTTTACGGCTGAGCCACCAGGGAAGCCTAAAGTCTTCATTACTCTCCCTAAATTAAATTAAATTGAAGCTCTTCAACCTAGCATTCGAGACTGTCGACAATGTAACCCAAATATTTCTCCTTTCTACAACTTACCTCCCTATGCCAGAACCAAACTGGATGATTAATATTTCTTTGTATCCAAGCATGTCCTATACTTTCTCAACTGAAGGTCCATTCTCTATTTACAATCTCACAATCTTCCCCTATATCCATTTGTTAAAATATGATTTATCAACTATTTAAATATTCAACCAAGTCTCTTGATGCTTGCTATCTGTCCCTAGAAGCTTTGAAGAGTGCAGAGTTCATAGAGATAGGCCAGTCTCTCCTTGACCTGTGGGTTTAAGTAAGAGAGGCTCCCAGAGACTTGTTCAGGAAGAACAAGAGATCAGGAAGTCCTGACATCCATCCTGGCTGAATGGAGCAAGGAATGGGCAGGCTAGCTTGAGGGTTGCCACAGAGTTGAGCAAGATGATAGGGAACACAGTCCCCAAAGTTACATGGATAGGTGACCATACAGCCTGACACCTTTTCCTGGAAAAGAGATTTCTGAAGCCAGAAAACCCACTGAAGTGGCCAGGGTAGCAAAGCTTAAAGACATGATGGTACACTGCATTTTGAAGAACTAGAAGGGAACCCTCTATTCTCTAAGCTCATCAGAAGCACTGGATAGGACCTTGAGGGTTCTTGTGGATTTTTCTGACGGGATACACATCCACAGAAGCGAGATGTAGAACTCAAGAAAGATAAGACTTTCTCAGTTTGAAAGGGTCCTTGAGGATAAAAGGAACAAACATAAAGTACCAAAGAAAGACCACATGCACAGCACTGGTACAGACATCCCTGCAAAGTAATGGGCTACCAGGATCAGCCAGGTCCAAGATGGACTACAGTGAGTGCAAAGACACTTCATGGCATCACCAAAACAAAACCAGCTACACCACAAGATCTCAGCCTTCCTGCATTCTGCCCACCTTTCCCCAAACCACAAGAGCTCAACCTTGGAATAAAAACTGGAGAAGGCTTCTGTGAAACAGCTGTGCCTCACCCCTACAATAAAGTAAGGGTTACAGCTCCAGTCCTCAGTGTAGAAGGTGGGAGCTTTGATTCAGATATGAGAGTGGAATTTTAAACTAGACTGAACTAAGTCGAATAACTAAAAATGAATAGAAAGCTACAGAATTTATTCAAGATACTGTTAAGGGATGCTAACAGGGATTTCACATAGCACAGTTAAATATTTAGACTTGGAAAAATAAAAGTACTTCATATTTATACTGCAATAAACGTATATTCTTTAACAAATCATTTACAAGTGTTGACAACTGTGGAAAAATGTATGTCATATAAACTCACTTCTGAAAACTGCCAAAGATGCTATGTTGGAGGTTCTGTTGGATGCCAAGATATTTATTATCCAGATCAGGAGAAATTGTTTCAGTACAAATAGAAAACAATTTGTCATGCCAGAGAAACACAGAACACAGAAATGATAGGTGGTGAGGCCCCTTAGTTAGATGGGGGCTTGAGCAGAACTCTCCATTGCAGTTGCAAATTCAACAACTGGGATTGTCCAGGCGTATGGTTATCACTGTGTATGTCAAACTACAACCCACTGAAATGATACAAACTTAAGAACAACTATCCAAAACAGAGCTGCTTTACATATCACTTTCACCTCAGAATTCTTTAACAATTCTATAATGAGAACAACAACTGGTCCATTCTTCTGCTTATGAATCTGGAAAGCTGTCCGACTGGTCACACCATTGTTTTTGAAATATTTTTTAGGGACCTCCCTGGCAGTTCAGTGGTTAGGACTCTGTGCTGTCACTGCAGGGGCATGGGTTCCATGCTTGGCCGGGGAACTTGGACCCCATGCATGCCACACGATGCAGCCAAAAAACAAATTCTTATTGAAGTATAGTTGATTTACAATGTTTCTAGGGTATAGAAAGTGATTCAGTTTTATATATATATACACACACACATTTTTTCAGATTCTTTTCCATTATAAGTTGTTACAAGATACTGCATATAGTTCCCTGTGCTACAGAGTAGGTCCTTGTTGTTTATCTATTTTATACATGGCAGTGTGTATCAGTTAATCCTAAATTCCCAGTTTATCCTTCCTTCCCCCCTTTACCCTTTGGTAACCATAAGTTTGTCTTCTACATCTGTGAGTATGTATCATATTTTAAATTTCACATATAAGTGATATTATATGATATCTGTCTCTCTGGATGACTTACTTTACTTAGTATGATAATCTTTAGGTCCATCCATGTTGCAAATGGAATTATTTATTTTTATGGCTAAGTAATATTCCATTATATATATATATTTAAAAAACACATTATATATAATGTGAATATATAAAATTAAATATATGTAAATATGTATAAATAAATATTAAAAATGAGATATATATAAATATATATAAAGTGAGAAGGAAATACCAATCGAGCATTCTTGCCTGGGAAATCCCATGGACAAAGGAGCCTGACAGGCTACATAGAGTCCATGTCGTCACAAGAGTTGGAAACAACTTAACAACTAAACCACCACCACTATACACATCTTCTTTCTGACTTTTGAGCCAAGAAGCAGCAAGATAGAATGTCCTGGGTCTTCCCTCTGCTTCTTTTTTATTTTCCTTTTTCAGTTGCTGTTCTTTCAAGGAATATGGTCAAATGGAAAATAACTATACGTTTTCAACTACATATTTAAAAAAAAGCAGGCTTTTCGGTTTGGTTACTAAGCAGTCTTGAAACAAAACTCCTGTGATAAAAGAGCTTATAAGAAACCCAAATTAGTTTTTGTTTTGTTTCAGTTTTTTTGAATTTCAAATTCAAAACAAAATGAGTTTGCAAACCATCTTCAGCTGCCAGTTAATGGTAATGAGTAAACCAGTTTAACTGGAAAGCTTCCATTTATCTAAGAGAACACAACAATCTCCAAGCTTCCAGCTCTGAGAACACATTTCTTCAGTAACGTATCACCAAAGCAATTCTGAATACATTCCCATGGGCACTACTTTTATGCCTCTTCAAAAAAGTATTTGTGCTTGGATTGCCGGGGCTAAATTGTAGGCTACTTGAAAGCATAGAAAAAAATTTCTTTCCCAATTTTGTTAGTTCCTGCAGCACCCCTCCAGCACCAGTACATTCATTAGTATCCAATAAATGTTCTTATGCTATCGACTGCTTTCGCCTTCTTGTCCACAAGGCCTAAATCCACATTTATAAAGCAATTTATGAATGTCAGATGTCAGGTATTTCAGATGTACCAAGCATTATGATTATATATTGAAGACATAGATAAGAAATGTTTGAGGTACATGCAGTTTGATGTACTTTGTTTCCCTCAAGATGAAACTGAAAGTAAAAACCAGGAAAAAATAAACTCAACTACCTGAAACAAATAAACAAATCTAACTAAGTCATCCGCAAACCTTATATGGCAACTTTGTTACCAGAATTATCTATAATTGTCTTATTCCCACTATGTCACACTCTAGAAACAATGTGACTAATATTCAATTTTACCATGCAAGCATATGCAGAGATATGACATTTTTAGAATAAATATATTTAACTGAAAGAAAATTTTAGATGACTGCTTTCAAAAATATATATCTTTATCCTTTAAAAATGTGGAAGAATGATGTTTGAGTACAAAACTTCTTATTTGCAAATGTAAGGGGGAAAAAAGCAGCTTGGAAAAAATCTATTCTATCTTTAAACATCTAGTGACTTAAAAATAATCTAACAGAGTGATTAAATGCATTTTCTTATGAAATTTTAGCCTTATTTTTTTAAGATGATAAAGTCAAATTTAGATATACTAACAGACAATGCCCCAAGTCAGACAGTCAGATAGCTAAGAAGTAAAAAAGCTGAAAGTCCAAAATACAGCTTATGTTTTTAACTGTTAACATGGGGTGCCTCTCATGGCCACCTATGACTTTAGCGGTGGGAAATTTTCAAGGGCACTCTAAATAACTATACCTTGGAAAGCAAAGTTCAAAGTTTCCCATTTAGCTTCCCAGGTGGCACTAGTGGTAAAGAAGTCATGCAGGACATGTGGGTCTCCTGCATCTTCCGCATCTCAGGCAGATTCTTTACCACTGAGATCCTAGGAATCTAATAATCTGCTCAACAATCATGTACTTTCACACAGCCATGCCTAGAACACTCAATGCCTTCTGTCTGGAACACCTTCCTCCACCTTCCTCAGCCCCCTTGCATGGCTCCCATGCATCCTACTGGGTGCTACCCATTTTCTGAGGATGCCCATGTGAAGGCTTCTTCAATGCACCTAGGTACTTGGCATACGACTCTAATTCCTATACGGGTGTAGGATTCCCATGTAGGAATTGAGGTATCTAGCTCCAAAATTGGGGTATCTACCTTCCTTGGAGAAGGAAATGGCAACCCACTCCAGTGTTCTTGCCTGGAGAATCCCAGGGATGGGGAGCCCGGTGGGCTGCCGTCTATGGGGTCGCACAGAGTTGGACACGACTGAAGCGACTTAGCAGCAGCAGCAGCAGCTCCAAAAAGTGAAGCCAAATAATGGAGAAGAAGCCAGCAAATTAATCTTTTTAAATATCTTCCTTAAGGATTCTACTGGGACTGTCTTAAGGGAATGAGTATGTTTCTGAGTACAAAAACACACATAACCTTTTGATTGTGAGCTATGTGAGGGCACAGGTTATTCTTATCTGCCTCTGTTCTCATTATTTTCCATAATGTTTAGCATGGAGTGAGTTGTTGAAAGACTGTATATTATTTTTTAGTGCATATTTTTGTGCCTGATATGTGCCTGCATATTTTTGAGCCTGTCAGTGCTCAATAACTTTGCCTTGCATGAATGGATTAATACAAGGGATTAAACTCTGGAAATATCTCTTTAATACATCAGTTAGAATAAATAATGTTTCACTTATAGCCAGTATAGTCTTAAATATAGCTTCCCTGCAATTTAATCCTTGGGGTTTAGTCTGAGTTCTTCGATAATGGTATGTGCTGTGTGCTCAGTTGTGTCTGACTCTCTGAAAGACCATGAAGCCCACCAGGCTCCTCTGTCCATGGGATTTCCCAGGCAAGAATACTAGAGAACACTTTACTATTTCCTTTTGCTACAACAATTCAAAATACATGCTAGTAAAGTGATGCTTAAAATTCTCCAAGCCAGGCTTCAGCAATACGTGAACCATGAACTTCCAGATGTTCAAGCTGGTTTTAGAAAAGGCAGAGGAACCAGAGATCAAATTGCCAACATATGCTGGATCACTGAAAAAGCAAGAGAGTTCCAGAAAAACATCTATTTCTGCTTTATTGACTATGCCAAAGCCTTTGACTGTGTGGATCACAATAAACTGTGGAAAATTCTGAAAGAGATGGGAATACCAGTCGCCCTGACCTGCCTCTTGAGAAACCTGTATGCAGGTCAGGAAGCAACAGTTAGAACTAGAATGGAACAACAGACTGCTTCCAAATAGGAAAAGGAGTACGTCAAGGCTATATATTGTCACCCTGCTCATTTAACTTATATGCAGAGTACATCATGAGAAACGCTGGGCTGGAGGAAGCACAAGCTGGAATCAAGATTGCCAGGAGAAATATCAATAACTTCAGATATGCAGATGACACCACCCTTATGGCAGAAAGTGAAGAACTAAAGAGCCTCTTGATGAAAGTGCAAGAGGAGAGTGAAAAAGCTGGCTTACAGCTCAACATTCAGAAAACTAAAACCATGGCATCTGGTCCCATCATTTTATGGGAAATAGATGGGGAAACAGTGGCTGCCTTTATTTTTCTGGGCTTCAAAATCACTGCAGATGGTGACTGCAGCCATGAAATTAAAAGACGCTTACTCCTTGGAAGGAAAGTTATGACCAAACTAGACAGTATATTAAAAAGCAGAGACATTACTTTGCCAACAAAGGTCTGTCTATTCAAGGCTATGGTTTTTCTAGTGGTCATGTATGGATGTGAGAGTTGGACTATAAAGAAAGCTGACAGCAGAAGAATTGATGCTTTTGAACTGTGGTGTTGGAGAAGACGCTTGAGAGTCCCTTGGACTGCAAAGAGATCCAACCAGTCCATCCTAAAGGAGATCAGTCCTGGGTGTTCATTGGAAGGACTGATGTTGAAGCTGAAACTCCAATTGTTTGGCCACCTGATGCGAAGAGCTGACTCATTTGAAAAGACCCTGATGCTGGGAAAGATTGAGGGCAGGAGGAAAAGGGGATGACAGAGGATGAGATGGTTGAATGGCATCACCAACTCAATGGACATGGGTTTGGGTAGACTCCAGGAGTTGGTGATGGACAGGGAGGCCTGGCGTGCTGCAGTTCATGGGGTTCCAAAGAGTCAGACATGACAGGGTAACTGAACTGAACTGAACTGATATGCTAAGTTGCTTCAGTTGTGCCCGACTCTTTGCGACCCCATGGACTGTGGCCAGCAGGCTCCTCTGTCCATGGGATTCTCCAGGCAAGAATACTGCAGTGGGTTGTCATTTCCTTCTCCAGGGCATCTTGCCAACCCAGGGATCGAACCCATGTCTCTTATGTCTCCTGCATTGTCAGGTGGGTTCTTTATCACTAGTTCTACCTGGGAAGCAAAAATATATAATGGTTATCAATAAATATTCATTTGTACTTGATGGGCTAATTATTCAATTAGGGTAGGAAATAGAAAACAACCCAAAATAGGATTTCTCTTGTACAATATCCAGCTAAATTTTTTCTTTCCTAATTTTAATCTACTGAACAAAATTTTTGCATGTTACATTAAAGACTATTTTTTAAAGTAAAATAAACATTAGCAACAATTTAGATCAGAAATTAAACATGGATGGTAGAAAGATAAATTAGGTGTAGACTCCTGAGAGTTTGTTGAAGTTATTCTCCAGGTAAAACCATATAGTCTTAAATATCAACATATCTTTTATACCATATAAAGTCATTCAAGGTCTCCCTTAAGGTCATTTGTGACTTCAGATTAAAAAACTTTCTTTGACCCTCATGTTAGAGATGAAAATTCTCAGGTTCAAAGATTGTAGGCACTTGCCCAAGATCACAAAGGTATCTTACCCTCAGACTCCTGCTCTTTCCACTATACTAAGTGTTAAAAACAAACAGAAATGTTTAATACCATCAATGCTTAAATGCAATGCTATTATTTGAATAATAATTTGCATCCTAGCAAGTTCCAGAGATCCTACACCTGTGTTTTTTTCCATTTACAAAATTTCTGAGAACAAACATGACTCAGCTTAGTGAGTCCAAAATCTTGGTTTCTCACTCTGGCAACAAAAATTTGATTCAATGCAACTAGCAGATATTGACTGCTTCTTTATGTGCTGAACTTTGTGCTAGGTGCTAAAAGCACAGAGATAAATAATATACATACAAGAGACAAAGCTAGTCAGTTCATCTGTCCTTGGAGACAGGAAGTGTATCTAATTCATCTGATGCCCAGCACAGGATGTGGTAACTAATGAGTACTCCTAAGGTTTATGTTGAAAATAATAGAAGATGTGGCACATGCCCTTAAACGGCTCATATTTTCTTGAAAAATTTTTTCCTTGTTATTTCTGTTCTCCTAGACTGAATCATCAATCTGTTGCTTTAAAAAATAATTTTAGTATCATTAATGCTAATCATAATATTCAAAAATTCTAAAGACAATCCAACTTAACTTTTAAGAGGTTATAATAAAAATAGTTATTCATTTAAAAAAAAAAGATAATGTTTTTAATATCCTAAGAAAATTATTCTTTTAAAATCCAATTAGTTATTTTTTACATCAAGTTTAAAAAGCATAACTACATGTTTTTTTTAACTTTTATTCTTTTAAATTAATTATTTTGAAGTATGCTACACTGAATATAGGACTTCCCTGGTGGCTCAGACGGTAAAGTGTCTGCCTACAATGTGGGAGACCCGGATTCAATCCCTGGGTTGGGAAGATCTCCTGGAGAAGGAAATGGCAACCCACTCCAGTATTCTTGCCTGGCAAATCCCATGGACAGAGGAGCCTGGTGGGCTACAGTCCATGGAGTTGCAGAGTCGGACATGACTGAGCGACTTCACTTTCACACTGAATATAGCTTCTTTGCTTACATTACAACTTTTTCATTCTTTCCATAGTTTTATATATATATATATATATATATAAGCCACAATCCTTACCATATTTACTGATGAATAATTAACTAATGGAACTGTTTTTGTTTTTTTTTTTTTTCCCTTGTGAATAGAATCATTTGCTTCTTTTTCCAGGCAATTTTGCTGTTAGTATACACACACTACTGATTTTTGTATGTTAATTTTGTACCCTGCAACTTTAGTGAATTCATTGGTTATATCTAACAGTTTTTTGATAGACTTGTTAAGAGTATCTAAATATACAATGTCATCAGCAAATAGAAACAATTTTACTTCTTTATTTCCAATTCTGATGCCTTGAATTTCTTTCTATTTCCTTTCCTGAGTGTTAGACTATTTACTAACTGAATTTTAAGGACATGATTATATTTCACAGTTTAACTTTCTTTTTTTTTTTTTTTTTCTTGGTAGCATGGCTTGAGGGTGTTAGTTCCCTGACCAGGAATTGAACTCAGGCAATTGGACAGCCAGGGAACACCCCAGTTTAGTTTTTATTAACTCTGATGGTTACCTTTTTTTGTTTAATGTTTTATAACATATACATACATTACCTTCATTTTGTTTGCTTCTATATTTTACTATATTTTTTTATATATTTTTATATATATTTATATATATATTTACTATATTTTTACTATATTTAAGAGCACAAAAAGATACGCATGTAACAAACAAACTTAGACCTAATCTGGGAAAGCTGAAGGTAAAAAGTATGAGATTTTTTTTTTAATTATTGATTTATTTTAACTGGAGGCTAATCACTTTACAATATTGTAATGGCTTTTGCCTCCCTGCAACCCCCTCCCACCTGCCTCCCCATCCCACCTCTCAGGGTTGACCCAGTGCAACGGCTTTCAGTGCCCTGTTTCATGCATCAAACTTGGACTGGTGATCTATTTCACATATGGTAATATACATGTTTCAATGCTATTCTCGCAAATCATCCCACCCTCGCCTTCTCCCACAGAGTCCAAAAGTCTATTCTTTATATTTGTGTCTCTTTTGCTGTCTCACATATAGGGTCATCATTACCATCTTTCTAAATTCCATATATATTCATTAATACAGTGTATTTGTGTTTTTCTTTCTGACCTACTTCAAAAGTATGAGATTTTAACTTCAGCTGTTTTAGTTATGTACAAATCCCAAGTAAAAGGGTTAGTTGCTTACTTGTGCCCAACTCTTTGTGACCCCATGGACTGAAGCCTGCCAGGCTCCTCTGTCCATTGGATTCTCCAGGCAAGAATACTGGAGTGAATAGCCATTCACTTCTCCAGGGGATCTTTCCAACCCAGGGATCAAACTCAGGTCTTCTGCACTGCAGGCAGATTCTCTTCTGTTTGAGACACCAAGGAAGCCCTCCAAATCCCAAAGGATAGAACAATATTTCATATCTTACATATGCCTACTACACAAGCTACTAGGTACAACTAGTCTTCAGAAATAAACTATTTTCCCTAGTACTATTATTTTAAGCTCATCACTCAACACAATGAAATCATTAAAATCATTTATTAGCTATAAGGTCTTTTTTGGTTGCACAAAACCTTTGCTTGCACTCGTCATTTTCAAGTAACAGAAACCCAAGAGGTTATAAATCAGTAGGAATGATTAACATTAGAAGAGTTTTTCCAAAAAAAAAAAGGAAAAACGGATTTTTTTTTTTTCTGCCCTTCTTATTAAAAGAAAAAGAAAATAAAGGAATGAATACAGTTAGAGAATTCTGGTATTTTCCAGCCATCTCCCAGGGCTAGATCAATCACTAGCACATTATGCTCCAGCAATAAAGAAATGGAAAAGAAAAAAATGCAGTGATCTAGAGGAAGAAGAAAGAATCAGTGGGTTCGAACTGTAAATTATGCAAACAAAATTATTTCTAAATTAGAAACCTTATTAAATCTTAAAAGTATGTGTTTCTGCTATAGCTTTTATTTCCAGATAATCTCTAATGTTATCCTCTGCTATCAGAAGGGAATTACATTTCTTGTCATTATGAACATTTATTTAATAATCTAGAAAATCATAGTAGCAATCTGCAAAATAGCAGAAGTATTGGTTAAATATCTTTTCTGTCAAGAAAGAAAGTGTCAATTCCTAGGCATTTTAAATACAAATTACATACAGAGTCTTCACTGGCTAAAGATACACTTCTAATTTATGCATATATCATTTAGCTAAAAAAAAAAGAAAGTATTTCATTTCTATAATGATGTTTTACATCCAAATGAGTTCCCAGATGCCTCAATGGTAAAGGAGACATAAGAGATGCGGGTTCGGTCCCCAGGTCAGGAAGACCTCCTGAAGGAGGGCACAGCAACCTACTCCAGTATTCTTTCCTGGAGAATCTCATGGACAGAGGGGCCTGATGGCTGGACATGACTGAAGCAACTTAGCAAGCACGCATGCAGGGTATCTATCACCATACAGCTTATGACAAAAACTTGGCTAACTATTATATTCAACTTAGAAAAGTATATAATGCACCTTTTTAGCAACTGAACTCTTTAATAATTGAGCAAATTATACTTAGAAAATACAGCGGAAATCTTTTTTAAAAAGAAGTATTTTCACTGAGTTCTGGGATCTTCTTTTTGAATAAGCACTTTTGTCTGCTTCAAACCCTATACAGACTCTGAACAAAGCCAGCGTTCTCTCTTATAAGAAGAGAGAACACAGACTGGAGAATCAGGCACATTTCTTTACTTCCCTCAAGCTCCACACTCTTCCTCTTTACCACAGATAACCTTTAGGCATCGTGGTCTAAAACACACAGCAAGAGAAAAATAACCTTTTGGATGATGATAATGATAGAGACGGAGATGGAGAAAGAGCATAGAGATAGAAATATGAGTTGGAAACAAAAACTGTAAGAAAACAGGATAACTGTCTAGGTTATTCAGTGTGAGCACAGAACATCAGAGCAGTAAGAAGCCTTAGTGATCACGCTGGCTAATCATTTCACTTATACCTAAGAACAGTGAGACTCGGGGAGGTGAACTGTCTAGCAGGATTACTGGCTCCTGAACAACAGAATGCAGCCTCTGTTGGCCACCCAACCATCAAACGTTACCAGTATCACAGGAAAATGGCTATTCAACAATATCAAAGGAATACAAGGCCCAAGCAAATAACCTGATGGAACAGGGCAGATCAGATAAGGACTTCAGAACACTGAGACATGGTAGGGAAGGAGATGAGCTAGAGAGTGCATGACCCATCTAAAGAGAGCAAAACCACTGTGTTGGTCAGAGCTCATTCAGGTTTTTCCATAACATCTTCAGAAAAATCTGAACGAACTTTTTGGTCAACCCAATTCTTAAGTGGATTCTTGTGGGAATACAGGCCTGGTGTTATTCGATATAATGAATTTTCAAGAGAAGTCAGAAATCCAGATATTTAGTGGAAATCCCTTGATATTTAATTGTGAGAAACTAATTTGAGTTTTTTAACTCCCACACATATCCAATATATCTGCAGCCCAGACACTGTCAACAGATTGCTAGCTCATGAATCCTGGTCAACAGCAGTCCAAATGTCCTCAGAAAACATTTTTCATGTGGTCAACTGGCCCAAAAGTGATGTCTTTACTGACTTCATTAAGATAGCCAACAGAATTCAGGCCAGGGAACTTTTCAGTGAAACCTGTTTAAGTGGTTGGTGTGATTTGCCTTTATTTTCCCTTGCTCAGCTACCCTTGATGGCCACCTAATTGTACTGGCTTCTCTGCACTGACAGGCAATCCACTTCACAGCCTTGTCTTTGGTTTTGCTCTGAGTGAGTTGGGAATTAAGGTCTTTCTGAGAGAAGATTTTTATCTCTTGCCCTCAAAATCAGCACTCTTGCCTATAAATGCAACTGCATTCGGCACCACAAGCAAAGAAAAGATGACAAAGTTTCCTTAGGAACTTATGAATGGTGCAGAGCTAGTTTGGGGAAGATCTCTTCAGAGGGCTGGGTGGGATAATTCCTGTTGCAAAAGGAATGATGTTAGGTGCCATTTCCTATGTACTGGCTGTATAATACAGACCAGGCAGGCACAGCCGAAAGAACACAAAGCAATTTTAACATCATCAAAACCTTCCCACTCGTGTTCCCTCCCTCATCTTGCTTGTTCTAAACTTCCCACTGGCCCTGTCATTAATCCATTCAATAAATAAACATTCATTGAGGACCAACAAGAGCAAACAGAGACTGCATCCTCATAGAGCTTAAACTCTAGAAGCAGAAAGAGATATAGATAGGTACAGTGGGTGTGGTAAATGTTGAACTAGCAGTTCTCCAGAGAGAAGCCTCTGACTTGTAATGTTTGATGAGTTCTGTTATAAATACTCCCACCATGCTGATTTCAAGCTACCAATGTACATCACTGAAGGCAAAATTGAGAAAGATATTTAGTAACACACCTTTGTATGTTTCCACCCTACAGATGTGATTTATAAAAATAACCTCAAGCATAAATACTGATAATAGTAAAACACAGCAAAGTAATTAGGAAGTGATGAGTTTTTAGTGTCATCCCCTGTTCTTTAATATAAATCATTTCATTGTATGTTTACATGATTTAGCTCTTAATAATGTATGTGTTTAACAACTAACTCCAAAAATTCCCAAATTTAAAATTTGGTTCTCTTGACTTAGTACAAGCTGGTTCCAACACAGTACTGGATAGATTGATAACTAGATGGATTTCTAATAGAATAAAAACAGAAGTGATAGATTAGACTAAGACAAATAAGGATGAGATAAAGAATAATAGAGGAAGTTATCCATTGGAAGAGACCTAAGAATCAGAAACCATGAGGCGAGAAATGGCCAGCTGATGACAGAATGTCTTCTACCACATACTCTGTACAATCAGTCAATGCTTTAACACTTTCCATGACGGCATCTCACTCTTTAGTGCTGCCTCCATCTTTGGATATTTCTGACTGGGAGAAAGTATTTCCTTCTACTGAGCTGGTTTACAAACTTTGCTTTCTTAAGACTTAGGAGTTCAAAATAGGCCCCAAAGATCTCAGAGACCTCAAAGTCTGGTGAGGGAAAGGATGGGAAGGCTGGCTAGAGGGAGCCAATCTGCTCTAAGTAAATGCACAATTTATACCTTTTTATACTATGGGAAATCTCCTTAAATTTGTAGTTGAGAAAATATTTTTATTGTTAAAACCTAGTTGAGATCCACTTCTATAACTATATATGAAAGTGAAAGTGTTAGTTGCTCAGTCATATCCAACTCTGCCACCCCATGGACTCTCGCCTATCAGACTCCTCTGTCCATGGAATTCTCCAGGCAAGAATACTGGAGTGGGTTGCCATTCCCTTCTCCAGAGGATCTTCCCAACTCAGCGACTAAACTGGGCCTCCTGCATTGCAGGTGGACTCTCTACTGTCTGAGCCACCAGGGAATCCCATAACTATATATATTTGTTATTTATATATTACTTATATATATTTGCATATTATACTTCCACCAATTTTCCTCTATTGCAAAGAAATAAAGTAAAACAATAGCATGGGAAAAACTAGAGATCTCTTCAAGAAAATTAGAGATACAAAGGGAACATTTCAAGCAAAGATGGGCACAATAAAGGACACAGATGGCATGGACCTAACAGAAGCAAAAGATATTAAGATGAGGTGGCAAGAATACATAGAAGAACAATACAAAAAAGATCTTCACAACCCAGATAATCATGATGGTATGATCACTCACCTAGAGCCAGACATCCTCAAATGCAAAGTCAAGTGGGCCTTAGGAAGCATCAATACAAACAAAGCTTGTGAACATGAGGGAATTACAGTTGAGCTATTTCAAATCCTAAAAAAGGATGCTATAGTAAAGGAGTGGACATGGGAGGGCCGTTCAGGCTTTAAAACCAGAGTGATGGGCTTTATGTATTTGGAAAGATAACCCTGGGAGCGACAGAAGGAATACGTTTTTAAGGACTGTGAAAACAAATTTTTTTTCCCCTGGAGACCAAGAGGGATTGTGAAGTAAGGATACGTGGGACACCTGCGCGAGCATTCAGTTTCTTCCTGCAGTGTCTGAAGGAAGCAGGCTGTGAGCCAAGGAGAAGGCAGAGGACAGATATGACTGTGTTTCCAAGCTTCTGTGGTGGTTTATGGCATCCTCCAAACTCCTCTGCAAGGGCTGATCCTGACCAAGACGACCCAAGGAGACCATCTCTGAAATCAAGTCCAAATGAAGGACATTGCACCAAGATCCCATCCCACTGGACTACAGGACTCCTCCCTAGAGAACCATGGGATCTTCAGAGTCAGAATGGACTGAGCCAGATTGCCGTTTCCATACTGTGGTGATTAGGACCTGAGTACAAGAGATTGTCTCGGAGCATCTTTAAAGGTTGCTTGGGATTTGAATTTAAGTTATCAGGTTAATAACTAGGCTTAAAATAGTTACCCCTCCTGATAGCATAAACAAATATAACCCGTTCTATTCTTTTTCCCGGCTTTCCTAGTGGCTCAGTGGCAAAGAATCTGCCTTCCAATGCAGAAGCCGCAAGTTCAATCCCTGGGTTGGGGAGACCCCTGAAGAAGGAACTGCAACCCAAGCCAGTATTCTTGCCTGGGAAATCCCATGGACAGAGGAGCCTGGCAGGCTACAGTCCATGGGGTCGCAAAAGAGTCAGACATGACTTAGGACTAAACTACAATTCTTTTTCCATCTGATTAAGGATCGTTAAGAACATGAAGAGTGGGGTTTGTGGATAAGGTGTGTGTCCTTTAATCTTAGATCTTTAGCACCACATGAAATTCTGACATTTACCACTACTTTCACCTATTATTCTCTACTGAAAACCACTGACTGAAGAAAACATACCTTTCCACCACTTCTGATTTTGACTTCTAACACTTCCAAAGAGGTTGTCTATGACTACCATGAATGGAATCGATGTTGCCATCTGAGAATTAAACCTTCAGAAAGAAACCACAAATGGCAAAAATAATTCTCAGTAGAAATAACCCCTCCAAAAGATATATACCAGAGTCTACTCAGGGACCTCAAAATAACTAATGGGCAAAGCCAGGAAAACATGTCTAAATACAAAAGAAAGGAAAAGGCATGAATGTGCAGCTTGTCAAGCTTTATTCTTGTTGTAAGGAGGAGAGTGATAATCTTTCCAGGTCTCTATATTCCTAGATGGAACCCAAAGTTAACCTCATGCTTATTACATTCAATAAATGCTAAATACTAGAATATTCTCTCTTCTTTTCTCCTCCCTCTCTTGACTTTTATATTAAGTACTGTCAGCTATTTTACTTCTATTTGGTAGTGGGGGCTGCAGAAATTTCTTACCCTTAAATACCAGGATAACCCTTCAGAAAAAGACAATCCATGGACAGAATCCAACCTATGCCTTGCTTTTGTATGAACCATGAGCTAAGAATCACTTTTACATTTCTAAAGGGCCATAAAAAAAAAACAAAAATATGCAAAACTGACCATATGCACTGCCTGCAAAACCTAAGTCACTTACTTTCTGAAACTTTTCAGGAAAAATCTGCCTACTCCTGCTCTAGAACAAAAAGCCCCATGTTCTCTGGAAATCTATGGCTTAAGTTCGATAATTCCATTCAACTCCAACAGAAAGTAAGGAAGCATGGACAAAAAAATAACCACTTACACTACTAAAATTATCTTGCAAGGGCGTATTACACAGATCTCTGAGTAAACCTAGCCCCAACAAGGCAACTTTTCCAAAGTAAGAAGTCTCACGAATTCCTCAGAAATGTGAACTTCAGGAAGGATAGCTGTTCTGTAGGTGAAGAGTTTGTTAAAACTCAGTAAAGGGGTAAAATTAGCAATTCTTTTGTAAACCAGGCGTTCCTACATGTAGATGAGCACAGAACATTTTATGGCAGTCCAGATGTAAAACATGATGAAACTGTAATGAGTCAGATTTCCATAATGATGATAATATCATCATCATAAAAGTATTCACAACCAGTGCCAGAAAGATGTAGTATATAAAAAGAATGAGTAAGAAGTTGCTATAAAATCTCAGGAAAAGAAATTAAGGGAGAATCTTATGAAGCTCATTTCAGGACAGATAGCAAAAACCTCAGCAAAGGTTGTTAAAATTAAAGACAGATGTTTTCAAGAAGGTATGAGAATTACAGATGGATGATTCTATCACCTAGGATGTATTCAGCTTCGAATAACAGAAAACCCAATGAACAGTAAACAGTAAGACAATTATTTTTTTACTTCTACCAAGTGTGGAGGTGGCATGTCCCAGGTTCATTCTGTTTCTTAATAGAATCATCATGAGCCAGACTCTTTCCATTTCTTGTGCTCCATACCTGAGCTTCATGCACAGGCTTTTGCCCTTGGAGTCACAGGATGACTGCTACAATTTCATATATAGCATCATCTCAACAATATCGCAATAAAGAAGTAAAGGAATGCCAAAGACCTCTCTTCATATGCCTATCTTTTTCATTGGGAAGAATATTATCATTCTTAGAAGGTTCTCAATAGTCTTTTCACCAAGTCTCTTTGGATCACATCTGGATTTTAACTTCGCTAGAAGTTCCCTTCGCTAAAGGGACAAGACATAAAAGAAGAAAGGTGCAGAAATACTTTGGAGTCACCATCAAGTCTGGTACTGATCTAAATGATATGGGAGATTTCATTAAAGAAAATATTCACATTCTTCAACTTTTGTTCTGAGAGATAGGCTAGGTCTACTGGACCTTTGGTATCAGTCAAAATAACCATTCTAATGATACAGGGTATCACTAAGGAGTCTGATTCATCTGAGCTTCTGAACTTGGTCCTCCTATGGCTTACACATGAACCCAACTCAGAGACCTAAGGAAGCAACAACAAAGTTGCATTCAGGATCAAGACCACAAAAAATCTATGAAGAAAAGTCTACTGTAAGATGAGATTGTAAAACAACAAGAAAGGTTTTAAACAAGAGAATCTATTCACATATAAATTAGATATATATGGATTGTTTTGTTGGAGAATATATATATTTCAATGATGATGTCATCTCTAAAAATATTTTTGGAACATGCATGTAGAAATGACTTTAGGGACAGTTTATAATCACATAAGAAACTGACGCTTATTCCTTTATATTTCTTCACAATTAATCCTTCAATATTTTTATATAATATATTTGTCAACAATGAAGCCCATAACCTTCTTTTATCTTCACACTAAACATGTGAAAGATACTCTAGTTAGGAAAAAATCAAACACACAACTCGTAAGACACAGTCCTTGGCCTTGAGAAGTTGACCGGCTTAACAGAAAAAGAAAAATAGGAGACAAAATTCTGAAAGTTTGGTTTTATTTCCACTCCACAATTCCATTCATCCACAAAAAATTACTATCACCTAGTATGTTTAAAGCACTGAGATGAGGGTGGGAAAAATGGAGGATTGTACCTTCATGGAGTCATGAAATGGCAAAGACAATGATAACACAAGGTAAAATGTGATAAGTAGAATAAAGAAAATATACACAATTAACAAAATGTTACAACAGTGGAGCAGGCATGGGAAGAAGAAATCATGGTGCTCCTGTTGATATTAACAAGATATTAGGATCGACAGCAGTAATAGGTATGTGATAAAACTAGAGGTACCCAGTGTGTAGGGAGGTATTAATCAAAAAGGCACAAAACTTTCAGACTTTATTTGCAGGTCAGCAACATTTTCTACAAGGAAGCTGGATAATCAATCAGAACCAAGTTCCTGGAAAAAGAACTTGGTCAGATGAATTAATGGTGGGGAGATTGGATGCTCAGAGATCAGTGAAAGGAGTACTGCAAATAGATGAGATGTGCTGAGGTGGTGAGGGCCTAACACGTGCAAACGCACGTGTTTGAACAATAAGGAACAAGAAGGAAGAACAATAAGGAAGGGACAGACACAGAGGCAGTTACTCTCACTCCTGTCTACTTTCCAAATTACCTGTGGAACTTTAAACATTTAGATGCACAACAAAAGAGAACACAAATTCTGCAGGAGAAGAAGCAAGAATGGTAAATATACATAAGAAAAGATGCTCAGCCTCATTAGTTATCAAGAAAAGGCAAATTAAAATCACTGTGAGATTCAACTTCACATCCTCCGGCATGAAAATGAAAAACAAAACCCAGAACTTGGGTATTAACAAGTGAAGACAAAAATATGGAACAACACAAATTCTCAGGTACGGCTGGAACTAAATGGATACAACCACTATGGAGGGGGAATAATGTGCCATTACTTGGGAAAGTTGAAAATGTAAATGTGAAGATACAGTCCAATAATTCTGCTCCTAGGTATATGCCCTTAAAACTTGTATAATATGTGCCTCCAGGAAAAAAGAAAAAAACAACCTAAACATCTATCCATGGGACAGTGGATGAATAAACTGGGCTGTACTGGTAAGATGCATACTGTATTAAACAAATGAGCCATAGCTGTACGTAACAGCATAGATGAATCTCAAAATGATAATGGAGAATAATAAAGGCAAGTCACAGAGTACAGATATAAGGTCAACAAACAAAATTTGACACATGTTGGTTAGGAAGATATGTATCTGTAAGAAAACTACAATGAAATCTAAAGGGAAAACACTTAAATATTCAGAACAGAAATTTCCCTGAAAGTAGGGAGAAAGAAATGGGAGGCCAGTAGTACTTAAGAGACTTTAGCTCTATTGGCAATGTTCCATCTTCTTGAAGTACATGGTAGCTTTAAAAAGCCAGTATATTATATCCATATCCTATTTTTGTATTTTATAGTGTATTTATTCTTCAGTATCTGTGAAACCTTCCCAACACAAAATATAGATACTCATACCGCAACATATCTGGGGATGGATTTTAGAAGTAGTATTTTTAAAAGGCTCCACAAGTGACTCTCGACACATTCTAGGAATCACTGTATTAGGACAACAAAATTGGTTTTTAGGCTGTAGGATAGGAGTATCAAATGACTTCTATTTCTAGTGAACTTCTATTTCTAGAGAGAGAAACAGGTACCATTAACCGAAACAGGGAATTCAGAAGGAGAACTGAATCAGGGAGAACCATGAACAAGATAAATTTAAGGTACAGATAGGACCAAGACCACTTGTTGAAAGTAACTGGATAAAGCAGTTAATTTTCATTAAATAGAGAACCTTTATCTGACTGAAGACCAGGACTAGAGAAAGTAGATTTCTTTAGGACGTAACCTCCAGCCCCAAAAACTATCCTATGGGATCTATGATACTTTCCAGGAACACATGAC
This sequence comes from Bos javanicus, assembly GCF_032452875.1. Taxonomy (NCBI): domain Eukaryota; kingdom Metazoa; phylum Chordata; class Mammalia; order Artiodactyla; family Bovidae; genus Bos; species Bos javanicus. The sequence goes on from NC_083870.1 coordinate 79,802,140, forward strand.
AAAAGGACTTATTAAACTCCTTTAAAATTAAAAGGCTTTTAAATAAATAATAACAGGATTAGCATCTCCAAATTTCTAGTCTTCTCTACTAAGGGATATTCTTGTACTTATCTGCATTGGAGGGGATAGCTGTTGCTATGGTAATTACTTTGCCACAATCTTAAGAATAAAAAGGCTGCTGTTTATAAATGACACACCACTTGATTCTTTTCAAGGGCAGCATGAGCTATGTTCCCTGTGTCTGACCAAGCTGTGGTCAAGTTGGAGTCATCACTGGAGACAGAGTGCCCTGTCTACTGCTCTGCACATGTCTTTCCTCAGTGGATTCACACAAGCTGTAAGGTTTGCAAATTATGGTCAGGGTATCGGACATTTCTTATTAAGTTTTCAAATAGCTAAATGGATTTTGAGGCTCTGGGAAAAGAAATTTCCTTTGCCGGGGACCTCCATGCACTGCTGTTAACCCTGGTTTATCTTACAAGGATACAGGAAGTATCCAAAAATAAATCAGTGCTGATCAAATTCTGTCTTTCTAACCTCTCTAATACTGCAAGTTCCTAAGAACTAAAAGTGGATGAGTAATTATCACTGCAATTATTTCAATTAGTACATCATCAGAGCTACCACTGATTGTCAATATTTCACATATATTATTTATTAAAATAAAATACCAAGATAAATATCCCAATAATTTGTAGATTAAGAAAGTAGGAATCAAAGAGATTAATTTCCCCAAAGTCTCTGCTATCAAGGAGTACAGGCTGAATTAAAATCTAAATCCAAGAAGTTAAGAAAAATTTTATACAACCTAAATTCATCTTACTTAAATCAGGTTCTATTCCCCTGTCCTAGATCTCCTCTTCAGGTAATTTTCATAGCCCTCACTAAATCTTCTGTATTAATACACACTTCTGACCATACACAATCTAATCTCATAAGTGAGAAAGCAATTTGATGAATCTTCATGATTTCATACTTTGCCCTACCCATAAAATAAATTCCTAGAATTTCAAAAAGTGCCTATCTAACTTACAACATACAAAGGTCCACTTTTTTTCTGTAGAGAATTACTGAGATTTGTTTCAGTCATTCAAGGAGATAAATGTGGTTATTCATGGATATGAAAGCTTATTCATTCTTCACTTTAAATATATTTCCTTCTGTGTATCTGAGAAAATGAAAAATTAGACCACTCGAATTTACTGCAGAGAGAAAAACCTATATCTCTCTGATACAGGATCTTGACAGCACTCCCTCCCCGATCTCTGTCTCCAAATGCTCTGAAAGATAAATACTGTCACTATCAATTCTGCCTTTTACAGTCCGATCAAATCTGAAAATACTCACGTATTTGCCCCCCTTGGCCTCTCTGACGTATCTGACAGCAAAGACCTTTTCTAACCAAATCTTACAATCTCTTTCTAATCAATCTTTCTATTAATATGTTTGATCCTGCTCTTGTTCTTTCCTTTCTGAATTTTTTTTCTTAATGTAATTTCTCTGAAACCATGCATCTCTGGCCTCATTCTACCTCTGAGGTCATTCTTCCTCGTCTTTAATCATCATTGCAAATATTTTTCTACTACTGACAGAATAAAAGCAAACAAAAGAGAATGAGCAGAGAGATATTAGAGAAAAAGATAATAGTAAGTACCTGAGACTAAGTAATACAAATAGCAGAGTCATTCAGAATGGGCTCTGACGTGAAACTAACCAAATCACAGCACTGGAACACTACTAGCTTTGTGACATTCAGTGAATGTCACATTTGGTGTGACATTCAGTGAATGTGTGTGACATTCAGTGAATGGTGTGACATTCAGTGAATGTCACATTTGGTGAATACTCACCAAATACTGAGATCTTCAACATACCAGGCAGAGTAGTATGTGCTGAATAAGCAGTGGCAAACAAAGCAGTTAAGTTCCCTGTGGTAGATTTTATTAATGTCTGCCAAATAGCTCAGTTTTCTCTCTTGGGTGCCAACCTCATAGAAGGATTATATATACCCATCTTGTTGTGATGAGGAGTGGTCATGTGACTTGTTTTGGCCAATGAAATGGGCAGATATTCAAAAACCACCATGTGACTCCATGTCCCTTTATTTCTGCTGTGACAACTGGCAATGCTCCAGACAAAGGCTGTTTTGCGAGCAAATGACAACACAATAAATGTGTCTCTAAGCTTCCACTTCCTAGGAATTAAAAAAGACAATATTCATAAAGTTTCTAACTTTTATACATGTAAGTATTAAACATCCATTACATAACAAGGCCTCAGCTAGCTGAGGAAAACATGGTTCTAGCCTTTGAGTACTTCCCCATATTTATAAGGAAGGCACACATAGAAACAAAAAACTTCAGTTTTGCACATATGGTGCTGGGAATACCAGAAAGGAATAGATTATTCTGCCAGGTAAACCTAAGCTCATTAAAGGAAAAATTGAAATTTTCACCACAAAAAAAGACAGTAGTAGCAAGAATGAAGGGGGGAAGAGAAAAAGAGCATGAGAAACCAAGAGAAAGTATGAAAAAACATCGTAGCACTCCAGGAAAATTACAAATAGTTTAATAAAGCTAAAGAATAGGATTCTAATAAGGAAAGAAGCAAGACACCCAGGATGGTGTTTAGGTGGAGTCAAGGGGGGAAGGGTTCCATGTGCCAGACCCAGATTTGGTCTTTAATAGGAAAATAACCACAGCCAAACCTGTATTCCAGAAACATCCCTCAGAAGGCAGTGTTGAGGGTGGAAAAGACCAGAGCAGACACTAGTTAGAAGGCAGCCAAGGCATTCTAGATGAGATGTGATGAGAGAAAAAGCAGCGTCAGTGAAAGCTGAGCGATGAATTTAGCTTGGAGTTCTGGTAAATAAACTAGAAGAGGCCCTATATTTTTATCTGACAGAAGAAATCTTACAAGTTTATCTCAATCTTACAAGCTTATTTTCCTGAGGTATTAATCTTTTAAGAGTGACAGTGGTATATGGATCCTTCTAAAACGCAAATAAAGTAATGCAATGAGCATTGTCTTAATTACAATTTTACAAACGACATATCCTTATATATAATGGTAAAATCATAAATTATACTTCTTTGTTAGTGAAAATACACTGAAGACTAAATATATGAATAAAATGCATAATTCCACTTCCAACAGATGTGCTATCATTACTTTTAGTATTCTTCTAGCCCTTTTTGCTCATTCATACGTGTACAAAGCAGAAGCACAATTTTATATTTTTAAAGTAAATTTTTATATAGAATCCAGCCAACATAATATGTTGCAATAAAAAAAGGAAGACTAGAGTTTTCCAATTGGTATTGCAAAAAAATAAAATCAATTCCTGTTACACTGCAAAGCACTAATAATCCTCAAAAAATTACACATCTACTGATACACACATATAAATGTTCAATTATTAGAACAGCCTTGCTTTGATGCTTCAGGCTCAGTCCTTGAAACTCAACATTAAAAAAAAAAAAAAAAAACTAAGGACTAAGGATGACCTGCAGGCTGTTGGGGCTGGGAGGCAGAAGGTCATCAAGTCAGTGGAGTCCTACCAGTCCCCCAGCATGGCTTTTGGGAAGGGACAAGGTCTGTCCATGATCCCCTAAGTTTGTAAACACCCTAACCTGTAAAAAGGTGCAGCTCATAACCCATGAGATACTTACTACATAGTCCTTTATTTAAATAATAGACTTGCGGGGTGGAAGATGGTGGAGGAGTAGGTGAACGTGGAGTAAATCTCTCTCCATGGATACATCAGGAATACACCTTCAGACACAGAAGTGCATGCAGAACACCAGCTGAGAGTGGACAGGAGTACCTGACCAGAGGAAAAGAATACATAGAACCACACAAAACTCGTCCAGCATCGGCAGCTGAACAATAGACAGGCTTGCCCATCAAACGCCTGAGGTACTGAACTACAGAGTAGGACCCCACCCAGGGTGCTCCTTTAAGTGACTGATGCACCGAACTACAGAGTAGGACCACTGATGCACCCCTCTATGTGCCTGAATGGGCGGAGCTACGGAGAAAGACTGGCCAAAGAGGCCTTCTGATCACCAGCTACAAGAGGCTCAAAAAAAGGCTCTGATAGGTCCATAGCTCCTGCAGCAGAGGCAGTCTGTGCCCCTGCACACTAGGCGCCACCAGGGTCTCTGCAAGCCAAGCAGCTATTCCACCTTCATGCTCAACTCTCACTGGGACAGAGCTGCCACAGGCAAAAAAAGTCTTGCATCTATGCTCACAGGATTGCTTCCGTAGTGTCCAACTCTTTGTGACCCTATAGACTGTGGCCTGCCAGGTTTCTCTGTCAGGAGGGGGGGTTCTCCAGGCAAGAATACTGAAGTGTGTTGGCCAATACTGGTTGCCATGACCTTCTAGAGCACTGTATATCCTGCTGCCCTAGCCACCAATTCCCCTGAGTACCTGGTGCTGCTAGAACCCCTGTGACCCAAGCAGCTGCACCACCTCCATACACAGGGGCAAACCCAAGTCCTCCAGGGCAGCCTCAAGAGCAAACCCCAGTGGACGACCCACATGTAGAGGTGGAAATAAAGCCACAATTGAAACCCATGGGCAGTGTGGCTAAGAAAGAAGACACAAAACCGTCCCACCAGCTGTACAAGCATTTTCCCACACACACAAAAAATGCACTAGCTCTGATAGCTGTGGACATTGGCGGCAAGAACACACAAGAGTAGGACCAGATTAGAATCTGAGCTGCCCCCACAGCAGGTCCAGAGATCAGTAGTGTTGACGGGCATCCTAGGGAGGTGAGGTGGACTGTGACTCCCCGTGAGGGAAAGGACTCTGACAGCAGTGACTCAAGAAAAACATTTATTATTCTTATGTTTTGACTTTTTCTGCAGATTCTTTTGGATATTTTTCCTTTTTTTTTTTCTTTTATTTCCCCTCTGTTGTACTTGTTGATTTCATGGGCACTATGAAAGCTAATTAAGCTTTTGAGCCGTTTTTTTTTTTTCCTCAGTTACATTTTTTATTGTTGTTATAAACCTCTACATTGGGCTTTTGCAATTCTGTGGAATTTTCCTTTTTTTTTTATTTTCTCTTTTTTATAATGTTAATTTTTTAAAACCTGTTATTATTTTTTCCTACATTTATTCCCTTGTTTACCTTTCCTACTGTTCTTTTCCCCTTGCAGTTAATCTCTAATGTGTATAAATCTTCTTTATCTACCTCTATTTAACTTTGCATATATATTCTTTCTTTTCTTTCTTTCCTTTCCTTTCAACATATTTGTTAGTTTTGTTTTCATTGATTTATTCCCCGCTTGGTATATGATTGTATTTATTCCATTATTTTAATATTATTTGCCTGATTTTGTAATTGCCATGTGTCTGGGATTCATCTTTTGTTTCTCATTTTTGGATATTTGTTTTAATCTCACTTAAGGCCATAACACACACTTGTGGAATCTTCGTTCCTAACCAGAGATCAAGTCCTGAGCCTTTGGAGTGGGAGCACTGACTCCAAGACCCTAGACTACCAGAGAAATAACCTGAGGGAGTATCAAATAGTGAGAACTCACACAAACGAAACCACTTGAGTACAAGACTGAGCATCACCCAACAACCAAGAGGACCCTGTGCAGGACACCTCATCTAAACAAAGCAAAAAAAACAAACTCAATCATCAGCAGACATGATTACCACTTCACTCAGCCTTGCCCATCAGAGGAAAAACAAACAAACAAAAACTCAGCACAGATCTCACCCTATTCCAAGCTTACACAAAGCACTGGACCAACCTTCAGAGGGAAGAAACTAAAAGGAAGAAAGAATTCAACCTTCTTCAAGGAAAGAATTCAACTTTCCTTGAAGCCTGGGGAAAGGAGACCTCAAACACAATAAGTTAAAAAATAATAATAATAAAAAGGCAGAGAAATATTACACAAATGAAGGAACAAACTAGAAACACAGAAGTCCAAATAGATGAAGAGGAAATAGGCAAGCTACCTAAAAACGAATTCATAATAATGATAGTAAAGATGATCAAAACCTTGAAAACAGAATGGAGAAAATGCAAGAATCAATTAACAAAGACCTAGAAGAATTAAAGAATAAACATACAAAGACAAGCAACATGATTACTGAAATTAAAAATACTCTAGAAGGAATCAATAGCAGAATATCTGAAGCAGAAGAATGAATCCAGTGAGCTGGAAGATAAAATGATGGAAATAACTTCTGAAGTGCAGAATAAAATAAAAAGAATGAAAAGAAGTGAGGACAGTCTCAGAGACCTCTGGGACAATATCAAATGCACCAGCATTTGAATCTTAGGGGTCCCAGAAGAAGAGAAAAAGGAAAGGTATGAGAAAATTTTTGAAGAGATTATAGTTGAAAATTTCTTCAACATGGAAAAAGAAATAGTCAATCAAGTCCAAGAGGCATAAAGAGTCCCATACAAGATAAATCCAAGGAGAAACACACCAAGACACACACTAATCAAACTAAAAAAGACTAAACAGAAAGAAAGAATATTAAAAGCAGCAAGGGAGAAGCAACAAGTAACATACAAGGGAAACCCCATATGCATAACAGATGATCTTTCAGTAGAAACTCTACAGGCCAGAAGGAAATGGCAGGATATATTTAAAGTATTGAAAGGGGAAAATCTACAACCAAGATTACTGTACCCGGCAGGGATCTCATTCAAAACTGATGGAGAAATAAAAAGCTTTTCAGACAAGCCAAAGTTAAAAGAATTCAGTGCCACCAAACCAGCTTTACAACAAATGTTAAAGGGACTTATATAGTCAAAAAATACAAGAGAAGAAAAAAGATCTACAAAATCAACTCAAAACAATTAAGAAAACGGCAACTGGAACATATATATCAATAATTACTTTAAATGTAAATGGATTAAATGCTCCAACCAAAAGGTACAGACTGGCTGAATAGATACAAAAACAAGACCCATACATATGCTGTCTACAAGATACCCACTTCAGACCTCAAGACACATATAGACTGAAAGTGAGAGGATGGAAAAATATATTCCATGCAAATGGAAAGCAAAGAAAGCTGGAGTACCAATCCTCATATCAGACAAAATAGACCTTAAAATAAAGAATATTACAAGAGATAAGGAAGGACACTCCATAATGATCAAGGGATCAATCCAAGAGGAAGACATAACAATTGTAAATATCTATGCACCAACACAGGAGCACCTCAATACATAAGACAAACACTGACAGACATAAAAGGAGAAATTGACAGTAACACAATAATAGTAGGAGACATTAACACCCCACTCACCCCATGGACAGATCATCAAAACAGAAAATTAATAAGGAAACACAACTGTTAAATGACACATTAGATGAGATGGATCTCATTGATACCTTCAGGACATTCCATCCAAATGCAGAAGAACACACCTTCTTCTCAAGTGCACATGGAACATTCTCCAGGACAGACCACATCTTGGGTCACAAATCAAACCTCAGTAAATTTAAGAAAATTGAAATCATATCAAGCATCTTCTCCAACCACAATGCTATGAGACTAGATATCAAATACAAGAAAAAAACTGTAAGAAATACAAATCATGGAGATTAAACATGTTTCTAAATAACCAACAGGTTACTGAAAAAATCAAAAGGAAAATCGAAAAATTTCTAGAAACAAATGACAATGAAAACATGACAACTCAAAACCTATGGGATGCAGCCAAAGCAGTTCTAAGAGGGAAGTTGATAGTAATACAATCCTACCTCAAGAAACAAGAAAAATATCGAATAAACAACCTAACTTTACACCTGAAACAACTGGGAAAAAAAAGAACTACAACAAAAAATTAGTAGAAGGAAAGAAATCATAAAGATCCAAGCAGAAATAAAAAGAAATGAAAGAAACAATAGTAAAGATTAATAAAACTAAAAGGTGGTTCCTTGATAAGATAAACAAAATTGACAAGCCTTTAGCCAGACTCATCAAGAAAAAAAGAGAGCGGAATCAAATCAACAAAATTAGAAATAAAAAAGGAGAGGTTACAACATACAATGCAGAAACAAAAAGGATTATAAGAGACTATAATAAACAACTATATGGCAATAAAATGGATAACCTGGAAGAAACGGACAGATTCTTAGAAATTCATTTTCACTGAACCAGGAAGAAATAGAAATTATGAACAACCCAATCACAAGCACTGAAATTGAAGCTATGATAAAATATCCCAGAAAACAAAAGCCCAGGACCAGATGGCTTCACAGGAGAATTCTATCAAACATTTAGAGAAGAGCTAATCCCTTTCCTTCTAAAATTCTTTCAAAAAATTGCAGAGGAAGGAACACTTCCAAACTCAATCTATAAGGCTACCATCACCCTGATACCAAAACCAAACACAACACAAAAAAAGAAAACTATAGGCCAATATCACTGATCAATATAGATGCAAAAATGCTCAATAAAATTTTAGCAAATAGAATTCAGCAACACATCAAAAAGCTTATACACCATGATCAAGTTGGGTTTATTCCAGGAATGAAATGATTCTTCAATATATACAAATTATTTTGATACACCATATTAACAAATTAAAAGATAAAAATCATATCATAATCTCAATAGATGCAGAAAAAGCCTTTGAGAAAATCCAGTACCCATTTATGATTAAAACTCTTCAAAAAAATGGGCACAGAAGGAACCTACCTCAACATAGTAAAGGCCATATATGATAAGCCTATGGCAAACATTATTCTCAATGGTGAAAAACTGAAAGCATTCCCCCTACGATCAGGAACAAGACAAGGGTGTCCACTTTCACTGTTATTATTCATCATAGTTCTGGAAGTCCTAGCTACAGCAATCAGAGAAGAAAAATAAATAAAAGGAATCCAGATTGGAAAAGAAGAAGTCAAGCTCTCACTGTTTGCAGATGACATGGTTAAAGCGTCTGCCTCCAATGCGGGAGACCCAGGTTCAATCCCTGGGCTGGGAAGATCCCCTGGAGAAGGAAATGGTAACCCACTCCAGTATTCTTGCCTGGAGAATCCCATGGATGGAGAAGCCTGGCAGGCTATAGTCCACGGGGTCACAAAGAGTTGGACACGACTAAGCGACTTCACTTACTTATACATAGAAAACCCTAAAAATAGTGTCAGAAAATTACTAGAGCTAATCAGTGAATTTAGCAAAGTTTCAGGATATAAAATCAGTACACAGAAATCACTTGCATTTTTATATACCTATGATGAAAAATCAGAAAGAGTATTTAAGGAATCAATCCCATTCACCATTGCAACAAAAAGAATTAAATATCTAGGAATACACTTACCTAAGGAGACAAAAGTATTATACACATAAAATTATAAGACTGATGAAAAAGCAAAGAAGTCATAAATATATGAGATATTCCATGTTCCTGGGTATGAAGAATCAATATTATGAAAATGACTATACTACCACCAAACACAATCTACAGATTCAGTGCAATCCCTATCAAATTATCAATGGCATTTTTCACAGAACTAGAACAAAAGATTTCACAATTCATATGGAAACACAAAAGACCCTGAATAGCCAAAGTAGTCTTGAGAAAGAAGAATGGAGCTGGAGGAATCAACCTTCCTGACTTCAGATTATACTACAAACTCATAGTCATCAAGACAGTATGGTACTGGCACAAAAACATAAATATACACTAATTGAACAAGATAGAAAGCCCAGAAATAAACCCATGCTCCTATGGGTACCTTATTTTTGACAAAGGAGGCAAGAACATACAATGGGGCAAAGACAGCCTTTTCAATAAATGGTGCTGGGAAAACTGGACAGCTACCTGTAAAAGAAAGAAATTAGAACACTTCCTAACACCATACATACACAAAGATAAACTCAAAATGGATTAAAGACCTACATGTAAGACCAGAAACTATAAAACTCTTAGAGGAAAACACAGGTAGAACACTCAATGACATAAATCAAAGCAAGATCCTAGATTAATGGAAATAAAAACAAAAGTAAACAAGTGGGACATGATTAAACTTAAAAGCTTTTGCACAGCAAAGGAAACTATAAGCAAGACAACACTCAGAATGGGAGAAAATAATCACAAATGAAACAACTGACAAAGGATTAATTTCAAAAATATACAACTCAATGCCAGAAAAAAAAAAAAAAACAACCCAGTCAAAAAGTGCAAAAAAGACAGACATTTCTGCAAAGAAGACATTCAGATGGCTAACAATCACTTGAAAAGATGCTCAACTTTGCTCATTATTAGAGAAATGCAAGTCAAAACTACAATGAGATATCATCTCACACCGGTCAGAATGGCCATCATCAAAAAGTCTACAAACAATAAATGCTGGAGAGGGTGTGGAGAAAAGGGAGTGCTCTTGCACTTTTGGTGGGAATGTAAATTGATACAGCCACTATGGAAGACGGTATGGAGATTCCTTAAAAAACTAGGAATAAAACCACCATGTGACCCAGAAATCCCACTCCCAGACATACACCCTGAGGAAACCAAAATTGAAAAATACACATGTATCCCATTGTTCATTGCAGCGTTATTTACAACAGCTAAAATGTGGAAGCAACCTACATGTCTATCAACAGATGAATGTATAAAGAAGTTTGGTACATACACACAATGGGATATTACTCAGTCATAAAAAGGAACACATTTGAGTCAGTTCTGATGAGGTGGATGAATCTAGAACCTATTATAGAGTGAAGTAAGACAGAAACAGACATAGAGAACAGACTTTTGTACATGGGGAGAGGGGAAGAGAGGGTGAGATGTATGGAAGGAGTGACATGGAAACTTACATTACCATATGTAAAATATATAGCCAACAGGAATTTGCTGTATGGCTCATGAAACTCAAACAGGGGCTCTGTATCAACCTAGAGGGGTGGGATCGGGAGGGAGATGGGAGGGAGGTTCCAAAGGGTGTGGATATATATATACCTATGGTTATTTATGTTGAGGTTTGACAGAAAACAACAAAATTCTGTAAAGCAATTATCCTTCAATAAAAAATAAATAAATTAAAAAAAAAAAACTAAGATCATAGCATCTGGTCCCATCATTTCAAGGCAAATAAAAAGAGAAAAAGTGGAAGCAATGACAGATTTTATTTCCTTGGGCTCCAAAATCACTGTGGATGGTGACTGCAGCCATGAATTTAAAAGACGCTTGCTCCTTGGAAGGAAAGCTATGACAAACTTAGGCAATGTATTGAAAAGCAGAGACCATCGCTTTGCTGACAAAGGTCTATATAATCAGACATAGTTTTTCCAGTAGTTGTGTATGGATGTGAGAGCTGGACCATAAAGAAGGCTGAGCATCAAAGGACTGATGCCCCTGAATTGTAGTGCTGGAAAAGACTCTTGACAGTCCCTTGGACAGCAAGGAGATCAAACCAGTCAATCCTAAAGGAAATCAACCCAAAATATTCATTGGAAGAAGTGATGCTGAAGCTGATGCTCCAATATTCTGGCCACCTGATGTGAAAAGCTGACTCATTGGAAAAGACCATGATGCTGGAAAAGACTGAAGGCAGGAGGAGAAGGGGACAACAGAGGATGAGATGGGTGGATGGCATCACCAACTCCCTGGCCATGAATCTGAGCAAACTCTGGAAGATAGTGCAAGACAGGGAAGCCTGACATGCTGCAGTCTGTGGGGTCACAAAGAATTGGACAGGACTTAGCAATTGAACAACAACAACAGCAACCTTTCATTTTAAAATTTCAGCCTTAAACTGCATCCAGAGTTCTATTCCCAGGCCACCAGTGAAAGCTTTGAGTTGACTCTTAAAAGCTATAAAGTGAAATGAAGCATCGTGACACTCTGCCTCCTTCCTCTTGAAGGTTAACTCCTCCAAAGGAGGGTGAAAGGGGAAAATCTCTCATAGTTTAACTGGGAGGGTATCCTTCCCTCAATATTTTCCTGGTTTTTGTTTCACTGATTAATAATGACACCCTGGCTTTAGATGCTTTCCATGTAGCAGGTGTCTTTATAACGTCCCTTTTATTGGGCTCTCTTCCCAAACACTGAACTCTCCTCAAAGAAAACCATTTTTCCAGGGTACCTTGTAATTCACCTTTGTTCTCAGTTTTGGAGCCCAACTGGAAATCCAGAAAACAAGAATAATCTCACCTGATATTCTTTTTTTTTCCCAACGTTTACTCTCCTTTATTATTATAAATATCTCTCCACTATTTGTGACACAATCAACATCCTGACACCTTATACTAAGAAGCAGAACATAAAACATAATTGAAAAAAGCATATATATAATATACACATTTACCTACGAAAAGAAAAGAAGATATTGATACGTGTTGTTCACCTGATATTCTATGACTATGTTTCTGAATGTTTGTTTCTGTTTAGTCCCAAAATTCTTTTTCAAATTATAATTTTAGAAAAATGTTTTTTACAGAACTTATTTCCCAAAGGCTACTTACAAAAATAGGATCACATACATGGTATTATATCTTATTTAATTTATACTTGATCATATGCATTTTCTCAATCTTCAAATATGCCTCAAAGAATGCCTTTTTATGACTTTAATCATAAGTAGTACAATACTTTCTTATTATAGACAAGTTGCCTCCCATTTTTGCCCACTATAAATAATGTTGTGATTGACATTCCTGCATATAAATCTTAGATTACTACCTTAGATTATCCTAAAAATGATAATGAGTATGAACCTTTTATGATTATTGATACAAATCAATGACATATTTGCTTTTGAAAAAAAAATATCAATTTTTATTCCAATCTACAGTTTAAAAGACGCTTTCATAACAATTTCCTCAATATGAGCTCTCTCTATGAAACCTTTCATAAATTATCAATTTAGTAGGAGAAAAAATGGTACCCTCTTGTTTTAAATTGCACTGCTTTAATGACTATGCAGAATTGATATATTTTCAGGTGTTTATCAGCTATAAGAGTTTTTGATAACTAATAACACTTTCCACACACACATTAATAATCACTAACAAAGAAGCAGGAGTCAAACTAACCTAAAATAACTTTTTTAATACTTAGTCTGATCAAAAAAGGATTAACTTTAGATGACAATCGGGTATCCCAAGATTCTTCTAACATTCAAAGCAGCAGAGGTACATCCAAAGAAAAGAGAAAAACAGCCAAGCCATTCATGTGTGATATTTCCCCCCAAGTCCTTAAAACCAGATAGGTAAATTCTTCCCACATAAGACAGACTGAGACATGGGGAAATGGTCTAAGACTGATGCGTTCCTGTGGAAACATGAGTCAGGGAAGTATGATCTACTCACTACATAAGCCATATGAACAAGTTATTTTATTGACTGCCTTTATGTCCTTTGCCCATTTTTCTTACAGGAGATTAATATTTTACTACTAACTTGTAAGTGCTTTTTACTCAATAAGGATATATCTTTGTCATATACACATCAAATATTTTTCACACTATTTCTCAGCTTATAATTTTATTTAGCAGAAACTTAATTATGCATTTGATTTCTCAATAAAACTTTAAAACATCTTTTTAAATTTTCTTATAAGTTTAAACTTACAGAAAATTTGCAAAGATTGCACAGAGTTCCTACATACAGTCTACCCATTTTCCCACTAACATCTTTTACTGCTCCAGGATCCAATCCAGGATACCATATTGCATTTAATCTCAGTTTGATTTTTAATTTTGGTTATACTTCCTTTTTATGTGATTTACAGAGCCAAGAATGTTTAATTTCTTCTCCCAAAATGACCAATCATTTGACAAGTAATAACTGCATTCTCCAGTGACTAGAAACACCAACTTAAATCTTATAAGTGACTTCCAAATTGGTATTTCTTAAATTAAATTCCTAAAAAGAGGAGATGCAATATTTAATTTTGACTCCCAAAGCACAAAATGTGTTTGCTCAAAAATGTGTGTCAAATGCAGAATGAATGAACATTTTTTTTTCTATGAAATGTGATCATTTTAGTATAGCCATACACTTTTTGATAACCTAGAATAACTAAGCTATTCCATAACTAGGTATTTCCCCATGACAAATGAAAACATATGTCCACACACAGACTTATTTTTTCAGTTTGTAGCTGGCGTATTTGTAATAGCCCAGTGTTGAGAGCAACCTAAATTCCAATCAATAGGTAAATGGATAAAAAAGTATGTTATATCCATGTAGTAATTAAAAGGAAAGGCATTGAGGGGAGGGAAAAAAGAAACAAAAAGAATACATCATGTGTGATTCTATTTATACCAAATTCTAAAACTACACGCTAAGCTACAGTGTAAGAAAGGAGATCAGTGGTTGCCAAGAACTGGGGCAGGGGGACAACTCACTGCAGGAGGGAACTTTTGAAGATAACATAAATATTGTGATTGCTGTGGTAGTTTCACAATGAATCCATTTGTCAAAAATTACCAAATTATAGATTAAAAATAAGTGCAATTTATCATATATAAGAAATACCTCAATAGAGTTGCTTTAAAAACATTTCAGAAGGTGAGCAAAATTGGTTATAATCATATATATTAAACTCATTCTTTATCAATTATTTCTTTATAAAGTTTTGTTTTCATGTATTCTGTACATTACACACACACATATTTATATACAGACACATATATGGCACACTTTTTTTAGTGAACTTTTTAAATTTTTAAATAACTTTCTTTTATACTGAGTAATAGTTGATTTACAGTGCTGTGTTAGTTTCAGGTGTACATCAAAATGAATACATTTTTACTTATTTTGACATTATTCTTGAAGTTAACCATTGATAAATTCATTTAGGGGAACAATTTGCTTTCAATGATCAGGAGCCCACAGATATACACCAGATGTTAGCTAAAAGGACAAGAAAAACACACAGAACGGCGGTCCTGGCTACAGCACTACAAGGTGTCAAGGATGAGCCTTCATCTCTGCAGCAGAGGTTACAGTGGTCCACAGACTGACCTAGTGATGCCTGCTGTCAGGATCCTTCAGAGATGCCAACTCCAGGAGGTGACCAGGAGGAGGCTACACACCCAGGCGACATCTCCCAAAGCCAGCCTCTGTTTATAGCAACATCTCAGCCATTAAGAAATAAGATGTGACTACGCACTGCCTTCAGGGTGAGACCCCAGCTCCAGAAGTCAATGAGAGAGGAAACCAAATTGCCCTTAGGATGTGAAGCAGGGCTGGCTTTTCCCTTAGGGAGGGGCAAAAGCTAGGTCTGCGTCACCCTTACCAGTCGTGGACGTGGAGTTGGAAAGAATGTCAGAAAGGCTGTGGGGTGCCTGCTGCCCCCATGGCTGACCTGCTGCAAATGCTGTACTGGCAAGTGGGCCAGTCAGGCCACACCAGCTCCCAAAGCATTTGTTCTGGGAGATTTGAACATCTGCTTTTCAGAAAAGCAGGGCACCTGACTGCTGTGAGGCAGTAAGCAGTCTAGGGTAGCTTGGGCAGGAAACTGGGGCAGAAAGTGTAGGATAATCTGAGATGCCCAAGTGAATAGTGCCCTAGGGCAGAGGTTGTTCTGACACTTCAACTGACTGACAGGCTTTTCTAGCTCCAACAGTGATGTGGTGGTTCTACTTTTCCCTCGGGGAGCAAAGGCAGGTTTTCATCTGGTCTTTCCCTGTGGTCAACGATTTTGCTCTAGCGTTCCAGAATTAGCCATGTGTCTATTCCTCCACCTGATCGGGATCACTCCAAGAACTCCAAAGCAGTTCTTGAGGTGACCGCTGAAGAAATGAAGGTTCGCCTTGATTTCCCAGCAAGCCTTTGTGGATGGTGGGGCCGTGCAGGACTTGGGACCCACACTGAGAAATCTCATTCTGGAAGTATTCCCTTTGGGCAAAATTTTTCAGCCAGATGACTCCTGGAATAAAAGAGCCTCTTCAAGATTTAGGCTTTTCTCTGGCTTTTCTGGGAGAGCTTCGTGTCGCCCTGTGTTATGATCCCTCCTCACACAAGAGAGGGAAATTCAGTGATGCTGTTATCTATTCCAGTATCCTCCCTACACAGGTTTTCTGTAATTAACGCCTTCATCTCTTTCACTTTCCTCTAGGTGTTAAGATTTGATTGTCCTACTACTAAAAAGCAGGCAATGATTAAACTTTCCCCTGACCTTAATCTAATCCTCTCAAATTTGTGCCTGCTAATTTTTAAGACCACTGGCAGGGCAACTGATGAACCAGAACTGAAGCTAAACTGGGAACAACATTACTTCACTCAGGTCTTGGTAAGTTCTGCTCCTGGCACAGAGAAAGGCACGGTGGTCCTCAAGCAACACCAGCCAGGAATCCCTGGAAATGAGTCAAAATGTATATATGTATATATGACTCATATATATACATCTTCAGTTTTATATATATATATATATACTTCATCAGTTTTATATATATATGTAAATTTTTCAGACTATTTTCCATGATAGATTATTACTGTTATACAGTAAGTCCTTATTGTTTATCCATTTTATACATAGTACTGTTCATCTGTTAATCCCAAATTCGTAACTTGTTAGTTTGGGACAGTGTGCTTTAAATGAACTTAATTATAAGGACTAAGGAGCAAGGAGATTTAAAGACTAGCAATCTAGAAAACTGGAGGAAAGGAATGATGATATGTCTCTCGAGCTGCTTCTACAAAACAGCAGCTGTGTCAAGCAAGGATTTGGCAAGCCAGGTGCTTTAGTCAATTCATGACTGAATTTCCATCAAGTGCCCGGAATGCCCTCGTCCTTCTGTTCACCTGGCTCTCTACTCTTGGTATTACCCAGAGCTCAAAACTTGGCTTTATGCATGATTCTTTCTTTATTAGAAACCTTTGCTGAGAACTCAAACACACTCACAGCTTCCAACATCACTGTGATGTTGAACACTAACAGATCTAAATTCCAGATCTCTCACTCGTTTTCCTTTGCCACAATCACTCCTGCCTGTTGGATATACTAGTTTCCAAAGTTCTATTCCAACTCATATTCAATATTCTAATCATATATTTTCCCCAAACCAATTCCTTTTCACACTCTAGCATTATTGCCAAGGGGGGAAAAAAAAAAAAAAAAACCTTAAAGTCATCTTTGATTCTCACCTCTTTTACTTTAAAAATAATTTCTGCCAATTCACTCTTCAGGTCTTCATTTACTGTCTGAGGTAGTGACTCCTTTAAACCACAGCAGACCCTTGCCTCCGAAAAACCACACTGGCACGCAGCGTTTTCATACAGTCTTTTACTTTCATGGACCACCCCCGACCCCCAACCCCTAACCAAAAATGTATGGATCTCTACATTGTTCATTTCTAAAATATGGATTCTCTGATGTGACTCTGTCTTAAGAGTTCCATAACCACTTTTCCAGTACCTTCCAGACAGCATTTATTTTATGTTGCACAAACATCAAACTCAGAATGTTCAAAACTCAACACACCATCTCCCTACTCAAAACTGCATCTTTTTCTTGCTCTGTTTTTTAGTGACTCGCAACACCATCTCCCCAATTATTTAACATAGTAACTTGAATAGTATTGTTAACTCATTTTTCCCCACACCCCTCACATCTAAATGGTAATAATGATAGCCTGACAAAATTCAACAAGGGTATAAATAGAGCTTTATTTGCCAAGGTGGTAAATGTATGTCTCAGGCTTCCCGGTGGCGTTAGTGGTAAAGAACCTACCTGCCAATATAAGAGATATAATAGATATTATAGATCACACTCAGGGTTTGATCCCTGAGTCAGAAAGATCACCTAGAGGAGGGCATGACAACCCACTCCAGTATTCTTGTCTGGAGAATTTCATGGACAGAAGAGCCAGGAGCTATAGTCCATGGGGTCGCAAAGACTGAAGCCACTTAGCACACAGGCCCACAAATGTATTTCTAATGCTGGCCCATCATATACACCCAAGTTTTTTCTGTATGAATAAAACAAGTGACTCATTCCTCTCCAGTTTGGTAGATAATACCCCAAGTCCTCAAGACCTCACTCTGGGACTCCATCAGTAGCTGTCTCACTCTCCCTGTTCCCAGTCTCCTTCCAGTTCTAACATCTCCCACCATGACCTCAAAGGGATTTAGCTTTCCCCTCACTGCCCCGTACAAGAACTTGTATCCTTACTGTCATTCTTACGTCTTTTTATTCATGGGGCAGCTTTTCCAGAGCTGACTAGGCCTTTCAGAAAGCAGGTGACAGTTAAATAGAAAGTGAAGAGGCTACAGAATAATTGTTTACATTCTCCCACCCCATCCCCAGTGCTCTCAACTTCCCAGTATAAAATATCACTTTGTATAGCAGGCTAAGATAGTCATCCCCCCATAAACATGCAGGCCCTGGAACAAAGAACAGCTTCATCTATGTATGTCAGCATTCCCAACAAACAATATTTCCCAAATGTGCCAAAAGGTGAAAAAATGAGAAGCACTGCAAGCACAAAAATACCCTCAAGAGTCTAAAAACAATGAATTTGCATCATTGCATTTTACCCTCTGGGGAGTCCAACGCCACCAACCTATAGTTAAAACCAAAATGACTACAGCCAATTATGCTCAGAAGGGATTCATTAAAGTTGGCTTAGGGCCAACAGGAGTGGCGGAAGGTCAGGAAGCCTGGCCCCGAGCAGTTGGTGCAGCTCAGGCATGGTGGGGTTTGGAGTGTCTTCCACGGAAGAAGGAGTCCGGTATGGAAACTAAACCCAGTTGGGAGTTGACTGGAGGACCTGGGAACCTAGGAAAGGAATCCTCAGAGCAGAAGCTGAAAGCCAGGAGATGAACCCAAAAATGAGTCAGAGGAAATGCAGCTAAAGGTCAAACCTTGGGGAAGGAAACAAGAGATGCCAAACCAGCAGACGGCTAAGGGTTGAGATCAGGGATGAGTTAAGTCAGCCGTTCTTGACACCAAAAGAGGGTTCTTCTTTGAGCCACCAAGAGGGTTAATCTTTCTTTACCGAAATAAAATGAATTAAACTTAATTATTTTTTGAAACCTAAATAATTCAGTATGTCATATTATGTAACAGCTCTGTTTTTTGTTTCTTCTACTTTATGTTTCTTCCCTACTTTCCTCATTTCTCTTCTGAATGCTTGTTTATGTAATTTTTATTTAATGCTAAGGCAACAGCAACTTTCAAGTTGTTCCACAGACACCAAAGAAAATGTTTTTTTAACCTGATTGAAATTAAGTATATGTAACAATCTCATATTATAAAGGAAAAATCCAAAATGTTTCTATCATTAATGTTATGATTATTTGTATTACTAATGGCTACCATTTACTAAATTTTTTTAAACCTCGTGCCGTATACTGTGCTAGGTGATATTTATTTCTCACAACATCTACAGGAGGAATTATTAGTCCCAAAGCAGACAAGGAAACCAAAGTTAAAAGAGGTCAGAAACTTTTCCCTGGATCCTAGAACTAACAGATGGCAGGGATGAGATTTAAATTTGTGATGTGTCTGATTCCAAACCTGTTCTTAATTACTGCACAAAGCTAAATTTTGTTTAAAAGACTCTTGTTTAAATATGCCCCACATAAAATGGGCCATTTGGTTAATGAACAGCTGTCAAAGCACTGTGATATTAAGTACTTTTCATGCACCCTTGGGGCAAAAGAAAAATCCTATACATCCAAAGCCTTCTAGAACTCTGAAGCTAAGTTTGAAGATATAATACATGAAACAAAGCAAATATTAGCCCAATGTTATATGTAAGCCTTAAGTTTGAATCCTGGAGGTGCCATTGCCCAGCAAAACGACCCTGAGCAATTATTCAGCTTGTGTGAAAATGAGATCATAGGGGTGTGAGCTTCCCAGGGGACTCAGAGGATAAGATGAGATAATGCAGACCAGTGGTTCTCAATCGCAGGTGCTTTCTCCCCACCAAAGGATATTTGGCAATGCCTGAAGGGACTTTTGATTGTCACAACTGTCCAAAAGGGGTGGGGTACTATTGGAAAAGGCCAGGGATGCTGTTAAACATTCTGTAATGCATAGGACAGTCCCTCTCTCCCCAACAACAGGGAATCATCTGGCCCTAAATGTCAATAGTGGTGAGGCTGAGAAACCCTATTGTAGAAAAGGCACGGAACAGAGTGCTAATAGTCTGTAGCACCTCCATATTAGCTCTGATTGCACCTACATAAAAAGTTAGCAGTGTACATATTTGAGCATCAAAATAACAATAATTTCAAAATAATAGTGAAAAGGAATAATTTTAAAACATAACCTTTAAAGACAAGATTTAACAAAGCAATGTAGTAGGTAAGAGCAAAGGCTTTGGAATCCAATGAACCTAGGTTTGAATACCAGATCTGTGTGATGCTGAACAAATTACTCAGACTTTGAACCTCTAGGTTTCCTCATTTTTCAAGTGAAAATAAAATTCTCTTTTATTTAGGTGAAGATTAAATGAGATAATTTATGTACCTGGATCATAATAAAACTCTCCATAAGTATTTTTAATATAGTGAGTCTTAAGCAGGGCCTTGACAAAAGTACAGACTTTGGATTAGAGAAAAGAAAAATAAACCATTTATTTCTATATAAACTTAAGCAAGGTATTTAATCTGGCAGACATTCTTTGCATCTTCAAATGTTTATAAAAAACCTATACTGTAAAATTATACTAAGAATTAAATGAATCAACATTGTAAAGAACTGAGTAAGGTGCCTGGCTTATGGGGGAGAGGGGGCCAGGGTTATTCAATACATTTTACCCATCTTCTCCCCAAAGAGTTTTTTAAAAGGTTTTAATGAAGGTACTAAGGTCAAAACAAATAATAAAAATTGCCTTTGCTAGAGCAGAAAGTCTAGACAGAGAAGGACTAGAATACTCCATAATTTACGAACAGTCCACCTTGGAGAAGTCCTCCGCATTTGAAAGGAAAGTTATACATACAGTGCATTTCTTTCACACCAGCCTCCAGCTTTCAACATGTATCTTCCTTTTGACCTAGGAATGCCACTATGACTTAGCTAGGCTGAAAGAGAATAAAACTGAATTCTTCAACTACAAATGTAACTGCATTTTATGAGCACAAAATAGATCCACAGCAATAATTATTAATAACTATTCATAAATGAGCTAAGGCATGATTTATTAGAAGATATTTGCCATTCTACCTCTAAAAAATAATCAGTAATGAGGTTTTATGATCATCTCTGAAAATCACTGTTTGTCAGGCAGGAATATGAGAGGTGAAATTATTTATTCAGGTACTGACTGCTAAGGCAGATTATATCTAAGAGTATAGTAAATGTTATTTCAGAAAACATCGTTTAAATTTTAATGAAAATAACCATAAACCATCTAATTCCAAGCTATTAATATCAAGGCCTTTTTAAATACCCTGTACCATGTGCTTAAGATGATCTCCCAATCAAATGAAGGCAATGTTTAGATATCATTTAGTCTAATATTTCAAGTACAAAAGATGTGCCCATACAAATGAAATAAATGAAATGCATGTAAACTTTCCTTGTCTAAATGGCTTAATGAGTGCATGTTCCACTTGAATTATACTTTAGCTGCCATTTGGCAAAGTAAATTATCTTATGGTAAGTCTATAAGGTTCTCTAATGGAGTTTCTGAATTCATTTTGCCTTTTTATATGTCCAGAATCTACCCACCTACCATACGATGTGTTCAAAAACTATTTTACTTTCTGTTACAGCCTCTTCCAAAGGCCTGACCTGTCTGTCAAAATATGAACTACTTCCTACTTTCATTTTTGGGAAATAGAGAATAACAACAATCCTGAACTGGAAGCATTCCCCTGATTCTGTGTCCCATTAAACATAAGTCAGTCACAATGGAAAAAGTTCTAGGCTTTATCAACTGCATGATCCACGTAAAGCCAGCAATACAACCTTTTGTATTGCCTGCATCCATCTCCAATGCCATCTAATGCTATTAACTTTCCTAAAT
This sequence comes from Bos javanicus, assembly GCF_032452875.1. Taxonomy (NCBI): domain Eukaryota; kingdom Metazoa; phylum Chordata; class Mammalia; order Artiodactyla; family Bovidae; genus Bos; species Bos javanicus. The sequence goes on from NC_083870.1 coordinate 79,824,062, forward strand.
CATGGCATTTGTCCATTCTCACCATACTAGGACTAGCCATACTTGGCACCGTCACACCCTCACTGCCCTCAATATAAAGAACATATTCCACAAACTCACTTTTAAGGTGCCTCAAAGTCTACAATGTGACCTCAGTTCACCTTTCAAATGCACCTGCCCTTCCTCTCCTGTATGGACAATTGTCTAGAGTTAAACTTCCCTCATTGTGCTTTATATCATCTGCACTCTTCCCCTGCTTGGTAGACCCTCTCTCGACTCTCCATTGACTCCCAAGATCACTCGCTCTTCAGGACTAGTGGGGACCATACAGTCTGGAGGTTGCAGCTATATATTCTCACAAACATCATAGTCAAAGCAACAAAACCTATGCTACCTGGAATGCATCTAGCCATTTAGAGAAGGTGATGACAAGGGTCTCTGGCAAGGTAACAGGATTTAAACCACACAGTGCCCCAGACCCTGCAAGCCTCCTGCAAGTAGAAACTACCCATTCCCTTCCATATACCTTCTACTGACATCAACCCCAAAGCCCCTCCAGCTGCCGTGTTCCAGGCACCTGAGCGAGCAGCCTCTTTCTCTTTCACAGGACACCATGGCACATAAGAAAGTTCTTCAGGCTCCAAGTAATTTTTAAAAAATGAAACCAATAAGGAGATCATTTCTTTCTCCTCATGTTAACAAAGACTGACAAAACTCAGAATTAAAGAAAAGTGTGGAAATGATCATTCTGCTGGATAGTTGGTGAAAATATAAATTGATATAACCTTTCTGAAAGGCAATTTGGCAGCAAAAAAGACTAAAATGTGTATAGCCCTTAACTCAACAAATTACAAACACTGATATTTGGATGTTTATCACAGCATTGATTAATGCAAAAATTAAAATGGAAGCAGTTTCATGATCAACATTAAAGAAAGGATTAAATAAAGCACAGTGCATTTATTCAATAGACTACCATAAAATTAAAAGACGCTTACTCCTTGGTAGCAAAGTTATGACCAACCTGGATAGCATATTGAAAAGCAGAGACATTACTTTGCCAACAAAGGTCCATCTAGTCAAGGCTATGGTTTTTCCTGTGGTCATGTATGGATGTGAGAGTTGGACTGTGAAGAAGGCTAAGCGCCCAAGAATTGATGCTTTTGAACTGTGGTGTTGGAGAAGACTCTTGAGAGTCCCTTGGACTGCAAGGAGATCCAACCAGTCCATTCTGAAGGAGATCAGCCCTGGGATTTCTTTGGAGGGAATGATGCTAAAGCTGAAACTCCAGTACTTTGGCCACCTCATGCGAAGAGTTGACTCATTGGAAAAGACTCTGATGCTGGGAGGGATTGGGGGCAGGAGGAGAAGGGGACAATGGAGGATGAGATGGCTGGATGGCATCACTGACTTGATGGACGTGAGTCTGGGTGAACTCCAGGAATTGGTGATGGACAGGGAGGCCTGGTGTGCTGCGATTCATGGGGTCGTGAAGAGTCGGACACGACTGAGCGACTGAACTGAACTGAACCATGCAGTCATTCATAAAGTTGCAGGAAATCTACATTTGAGTGAATAGATCCAGTTACACTACAGCATGTACACTATGATTGTGAATCTCTACAGAAGGACAGCTGGAAAAATGCTTCCTGCTGCTTTTAGGCATGGTTCCCCAGGGCACCTGTAAAAGGATGCCTGAACCGTAAACATGGTATTTCATATTTTTCAATCCCTCTAAGTTCAGGTAGATCTTCTGGCACATGTGCTGCTTTTAGAAATCAAAGATTTCCAGGAATCCTTACCATTTCATCTTGACAAAATTCAAGTTCTTCTTCCTTACAATTAAGGACATTTATAACAATATAAATATATAAGATGTGAAAACTGGATTTTAAAAAATAAGACATTTTTAGAGGATTCATCCATATGGTTCAACATCTAAATACAAAGCACATTTTCCAAATTATTATAGCCACGAAATCAGATACATCTCAGAATCGATAGTATCTCACAATTATTCTCAGAGAGGCTGCAGTAATAAACTAGTTGTCATGACTTGCACATTTATGAAAACCTGAAAAATTTGTATTATTTTGGTTTCAAGAAAATTCGAGAGACAATAATGGAATGCTCTTTTAACATCTAGAAACCATATACTTTGTGAGGAAGCAAAAGGAACAATAGAGAACAAAGCATTTTTAACAACGTTCTCATAGAAGGAATCACAAAGCAAGCTCACTCGACATGATTATTAAGCATCTTTTCAGGACCAGCACTATTCATGGCACACAAAGGGATACTTCATGAATGAGCAAGATATTAATGACTTGGAATTCAAAAGGGATTCAGAGAGATGAATTCTGAATATGGATAAGTTTTCAGGGTGACATCCAATTTATTTTAGTGAGTGTTCTGTTTTATGTACCCACTGGAGAAATATATGATACATTTTATATTTAATTAAGTTTAAACATATTCTTTGAATCAGAATAAAATTAACATTGCAAATGAAAACACAATAAAATATTCTTATAGTTTAATTGAAAGTATATTTTTCTTCGTGATACATAAAATAATGGTGTATCTTACAACAGAAAGCAGATTAAATTAGATAAAATATAGTAGCAGATGTTCTAGAAAAAGAGAATCAAGAAAACCAAATGAAAGAATTTGCAATGTTTCATGGAACACAAGATTCTTTGATGCTGGTCAAATAAGAAAGTGTCAACAGAATGTTTTTTTTTACACAGCTATGTCATTACTGCCACCTGACTGATAGTTATTATAAGAAACCACCGATTAAATATGCATCCTCATTACCAAATTTGAGATGTTAAATTGTAGGGGGAAGTTGACTTTATTATTGATAAAATAAATACTACAAGAAAAAATCTCAAAACTGAAAGGCAAATATCCAGATAGAAAAAATCCATTGCATTTCCCCACACAATCAATTAAAAATCATGTCAGGTACATCATCTTGAAATTTCAAAATTCCAAGGATAATAAGATGACAATAAAAGCTTCAAATTAGAGAAGAAAAAAAAAAAGCTCACATTTAAAGGCTCAAGAGACAGAATAGCATCAGACTTCTCTTTGGCTAAAATGGCACCAAGAAGACTATGAAATACTCCAGCAAAATGCTGAGGGAGTTTTTACAGTTTTGTTTTGTATTTTTCTGTAATTGATTTCTAATCTCATAGCATCATGGTCCAAAAAGATGCTTGACATAATTTCAGTTTTCTTAAATTTACCGAGGCTTGATTTGTGACCTAAGATGTGATCTACCCCGGAGAATGTTCTGAGTGCACGTGAGAAGAAAATGTATTCTGCTGCTTTCAGATGTAATGTCCTTTAAAGGTCAATTAAGCCTACCTGGTCTATGTGTCATTTAAGATTGGTGTTTCCTTATTAATTTTCTGTCTCATGATCTGTCCACTGATATAAGCAGAGTGTTAAAGACCTCCACCATTATTGTGTTACTGTAAATTTCCCCTTTTACGGCTGTTTAGCATCCCAGGGACAGCGGAGCCTGGTGGGCTGCCGTCTGTGGGGTCACACAGAGTCGGACACGACCGAAGCGACTCAGCAGCAGCAGCAGCATTTACCTTATGTATTGAAGTGCTCTTATGTTGAGTGCATAAACATTTACAATTGTTATATCTTCTTAGATAGATCCCTTGATCATTATGTAGTATCCTTCCTTGTCTCTCTTATAGTAGTCTTTACTTTAAAGTCTATTTGTTCTGATATAAGTATTGCTACTCCAGATTTCTTTTGATTTCCATTTGCATGGAATATCTTTTTCCAACCTCTCACTTTCAGTCTGTATATGTCCCTAAGTCTGAAGTGGGTCTCTGTAGACAGCAAATATATATGGGTCTTGCTTGTGTATACATTCAGCCAGTCTAGGTCTTTTGGTTGGAGTATTTAGTCCATTTGCACTTTAAGTAATTATTGATATGTATGTTCCTATTGCCATTTTCTTAATTGTTTGGGCTTTGTTTTTGTAGGTTTTTTTTTTTCTTCCCTTCCTCTGTTGTTCACTTCTCTTGTGTTTCTTGCCTAAAGATGTTCCTTTAGTATTTGTTGTAAAGCTGGTTTGGTGGTACTGAATTCTCTGAGCTTTTGCTTGTCTGTAAATCTTTTGATTTCTCTGGCAACTCTAAATGAGCGCCTTGTTGGATAGAGTATTCTTAGTCGTAAGTTTTTCTTTTCATTAATTTAAATATAGCCTGTCTCTCCCTTCTGGCCTGCAGAGTTTCTTTGCTAAAAAACCAGCTGATAACCTTATGGGGAATCCCTTGTATTGAATACATCATTTGTTCATTTTCCCTTGTTGCTTTTAATATTTTTTCTTGTATTTAACTTTTGCTAGTTTGATTAATATGTGTCTCAGCATGTTTATCCTGTGTGGGATTCTCTGCACTTTCTGGACTTTGGTAACTATTTCCTTTCCAACGTTAGGAAAGTTTTCAACTATGATCTCTTCAAATATTTTCTCAGGGCTTTTATCTTTCTCCTCTGGGACCCCTATGATTCAAATGTTGACAAGTTTAATGTTTTCCTGGAGAGCTACAGACATGGAAACAGTATAATACTGGCAAAAAAAAAAAAAAACAGAAATACAGATTAACAGAACAGGATATAAAGCCTAGAGAGAAACCCACACATCTGTGGTCACCTAATCTATGACAAAGGAGGTAAGAATATATAATGGAGAAAAGACAATTTCTTCAATAAGTGGTGCTGAGAAAAGTGGACAGAAACATGTACAAAGATTAAATTAGAACACTCCCTAATACATACACAAAAATAAACTCAAAATGGATTAAAGACCTAAATGTAAGGCCATATACTATAAAACTCTTAGAGGAAAACATAAGCAGAGCATTCTTTGACATAAATCACAGCAAGAACTTTTTTGATTAACCTAATGAAAATAAAAACAAAAATAAACAAATGGGATCTAATTAAACTTAAAAGCTTCTGCACATCAAAGGAAATCATAAACAACAAAAAAACTGATAACTCTCAGATTGGGAGAAAACATTTGCAAATGAAGCAACTGACAAAGGATTAATATCCAAAAAGTACAAACAGCTCAAGCTCAATATCAAAAAAACAAATAACTCAATCAAAAATGGGCAGAGGATCTAAACAGACATTTCTCCAAAGGAGAAATACAGATAACCAAAAAGCATATGAAAAGATGCCCAAAATCACTAATTATTCAGATCAGATCAGATCAGTCACTCAGTCGTGTCCAACTCTTTGCGACCCCATGAATCGCAGCACGCCAGGCCTCCCTGTCCGCCACCAACTCCGGGAGTTCACTGAGACTCATGTTCATCGAGTCAGTGATGCCATCCAGCCATCTCATCCTCTGTCATCCCCTTCTCCTCTTGCCCCCAATCTCTCCTAGCATCAGAGTCTTTTCCAATGAGTCAACTCTTTGCATCAGGTGGCCAAAGTACTGGAGTTGCAGCTTTAGCATCATTCCCTCCAAAGAAATCCCAGGGCTGATCTCCTTCAGAATGGACTGGTTGGATCTCCTTGCAGTCCAAGGGACTCTCAAGAGTCTTCTCCAACACCACAGTTCAAAAGCATCAATTCTTCGGTGCTCAGCCTTCTTCACAGTCCAACTCTCACATCCATACATGACCACAGGAAAAACCATAGCCTTGACGAGATGAACCTTTGTTGGCAAAGTAATGTCTCTGCTTTTGAACATGCTGTCTAGGTTGGTCATAACTTTCCTTCCAAGGAGTAAGCGTCTTTTAATTTCAGGGCTGCAGTCGCCATCTGCAGTGATTTTGGAGCCCAGAAAAATAAAGTCTGACACTGTTTCCACTGTTTCCCCATCTATTTCCCATGAAATGATGGGACCAGATGCCATGATCTTCGTTTTCTGAATGTTGAGCTTTAAGCCAACTTTTTCACTCTCCACTTTCACTTTCATCAAGAGGCTTTTGAGTTCCTCTTCACTTTCTGCCATAAGGGTGGTGTCATCTGCATATCTGAGGTGATTGATATTTCTCCCGGCAATCTTGATTCCAGCTTGTGTTTCTTCCAGTCCAGCATTTCTCATGATGTACTCTGCATAGAAGTTAAATAAACAGGGTGACAATATACAGCCTTGACGGACTCCTTTTCCTAATTGGAACCAATCTGTTGTTCCATGTCCAGTTCTAACTGTTGCTTCCTGACCTGCATACAAATTTCTCAAGAGGCAGATCAGGTGGTCTGGTATTCCCATCTCTTTCAGAATTTTCCACAGTTTCTTGTGATCCACACAGTCAAAGGCTTTGGCATAGTCAATAAAGCAGAAATAGATGTTTTTCTGGAACTCCCCTGCTTTTTCCATGATGCAGCGGATGTTGGCAACTTGATCTCTGGTTCCTCTGCCTTTTCTAAAACCAGCTTGAACATCAGGAAGTTCACGGTTCACGTATTGCTGAAGCCTGGCTTGGAGAATTTTGAGCATTACTTTACTAGCGTGTGACATGAGTGCAATTGTGTGGCAGTTTGAACATTCTTTGGCATTGCCTTTCTCTGGGATTGGAATGAAAACTGACCTTTTCCAGTCTTGTGGCCATTGCCGAGTTTTCCAAATTTGCTGGCATATTGAGTGCAGCACTTCCACAGCATCATCTTTCAGGATTTGGAATAGCCCAACTGGAATTCTATCACCTCCACTAGCTTTGTTCATAGTGATGCTTTCTAAGGCCCACTTGACTTCACATTCTAGGATGTCTGGTTCTAGGTCAGTGATCACACCTTCGTGATTATCTGGGTCGTGAAGATCTTTTTTGTACAGTTCTTCTGTGTATTCTTGCCATCTCTTCTTAATATCTTCTGCTTTTGTTAGGTCCATACCATTTCTGTCCTTTATCGAGCCCATCTTTGCATGAAACGTTCTTTTAGTATCTCTGATTTTCTTGAAGAGATCTCTAGTCTTTCCCATTCTGTTGTTTTCCTCTATTTCTTTGCATTGATTGCTGAAAAAGGCTTTCTTATCTCTTCTTGCTATTCTTTGGAACTCTGCATTCAGATGTTTATATCTTTCCTTTTCTCCTTTGCTTTTCGCTTCTCTTCTTTTCACAGCTATTTGTAAGGCCTCCCCAGACAGCCATTTTGCTTTTTTGCATTTCTTTTCCATGGGGATGGTCTTGATCCCTGTCTCCTGTACAATGTCACGAACCTCATTCCATAGTTCATCAGGCACTCTATCTATCAGATCTAGGCCCTTAAATCTATTTCTCACTTCCACTATATAATCATAAGGGATTTGATTTAGGTCATACCTGAATGGTCTAGTGGTTTTCCCTACTTTCTTCAGTTTAAGTCTGAATTTGGCAATAAGGAGTTCATGGTCTGAGCCACAGTCAGCTCCTGGTCTTGTTTTTGCTGACTGTATAGAGCTTCTCCATCTTTGGCTGCAAAGAATATAATCAATCTGATTTCAGTGTTGACCATCTGGTGATGTCCATGTATAGAGTCTTCTCTTGCATTGTTAGAAGAGAGTGTTTGCTATGACCAGTGCATTTTCTTGGCAAAACTCTATTAGTCTTTGCCCTCTTCATTCCTTATTCCAAGGCCAAGTTTGCCTGTTACTCCAGGTGTTCTTGACTTCCTACTTTTGCATTCCAGTCCCCTATAATGAAAAGGACATCTTTTTTGGGTGTTAGTTCTAAAAGGTCTTGTAGGTCTTCATAGAACCATTCAGCTTCAGCTTCTTCAGCATTACTGGTTGGGGCATAGACTTGGATTACTGTGATACTGAATGGTTTGCCATGGAAACGAATAGAGATCATTCTGTCATTTTTGAGACTGCATCCAAGTACTGCATTTCAGACTCTTTTGTTGACCATGATGGCTACTCCATTTCTTCTGAGGAATTCCTGCCCACAGTAGTAGATATAATGGTCATCTGAGTTAAATTCACCCATTCCAGTCCATTTCAGTTCGCTGATTTCTAGAGTGTCGACATTCACCCTTGCCATCTCTTGTTTGACCACTTCCAATTTGCCTTGATTCATGGACCTGACATTCCAGGTTCCTATGCAATATTGCTCTTTACAGCATCGGACCTTGCTTCTATCACCAGTCACATCCACAGCTGGGTATTGTTTTTGCTTTGGCTCCATCCCTTCATTCTTTCTGGAGTTATTTCTCCACTGATCTCCAGTAGCATATTGGGCACCTACCGACCTGGGGAATTCAACTTTCATTGTCATATCTTTTTGCCTTCTCAAGGTGTTCATAGGGTTCTCAAGTGACAAATGGATTCAAGGGATTAGATTTGATAGACTGAGTGCCTGAAGAACCATGGATGGAGGTTTGTGACATTGAACAAGAGGCAGAGATTAAGACCATCCCCAAGAAAAAGAAATGCAAAAAGGTAAAATGGTTGACTGAGGAGGCCTTACATATAGCTGAGAAAATAAGAGAAGCTAAAAGCAAAGGAGAAAAGGAAATATATACCCATCTGAATGCAGAGTTCCAAAGAATAGTAAGGAGAGGTAAGAAAGCCTTCCTCAATGATCAATGCAAAGAAATAAAGGAAAATAAGAGAATGGGAAAGACTAGGGATATCTTCAAGAAAATTAGAGATATCAAGGGAATATTTCATGCAAAGATGGGCAGAATAAAGGACACAAATAGTATAGACTAACAGAAGCAGAAGATATTAAAAAGAGGCAGCAAGAATACACAGAACTATACAAAAAAGATCTTAATAACCCAGATAACCACACTGGTGTGATAACTCACCTAGAGCCAGAAATCCTGGAGTGCAAAGTCAAGTCAGCCTTAGGAAACATCAATATGAACAAAGCTAGCGGAGGTGATGGAATTCCCGTTGAGCTAATACAAATTCTAAAAGATGATGCTATTAAAGTGCTGCACTCAATTTTCCAGCAAATTTGGAAAACTCAGCATTGGCCACAGGACTGGAAAAGATCAGTCTCCATTCCAATCTCAAAGAAAGGCAATGTCAAACAATGTTCAAACTACCGCACAATTGCACTCATCTCACATGCTAGCAAAGTAATGCTCAAAATTCTCAAACACAGACTTCAGTAGTACTTGAACTGTTAACTTCCAGATGTTCAAGCTGCATTTAGAAAAGGCAGAGGAACCAGAGATCAAATTGCAACATCCATTGGATTATTGAAAAAGAGAGAGAGTTCCAGAAAAACATCTACTTTTGCTTTATTGACTATACCAAAGCCTTTGACTGTGGATCACAACAAACTGGAAAATTATTCAAGAGATGGGAATACCAGACCGCCTTACCTGCTTCCTGAGAAATCTGTATGCAGGTCAAGAAGCAACAGTTAGAACTGGACATGGAACAACAGACTGGTTCCAAATTGGGAAAGGAGTACATCAAAGCTGTATATTGTCACCCTGCTTATTTAACTTATATACAGAGTATATCATGCGAAATGCCAGGCTGGATGAAGCACAAGCTGGAATCAAGATTGCTGGGAAAAATATCAGTAACCTCAGGCGCTGATGCAGGTGACACCACCCTTACAGCTGAAAGCGAAGAACTAAAGAGCCTCTTGATGAAAGTGAAAGAGGAGAGTGAAAAAGCTGGCTTAAAACTTAACATTCAAAACACTAAGATCATGGCATCTGGTCCCATCATTTCATGGCAAATAAATGGGGAAATAATGGAAACATTAAGAGAATTTATTTTCTTGGGCTCCAAAATCACTGCAGATGGTGACTGAAGCCAAGAAATGAAAAGATGCTTGCTCCTTGGAAGAAAATCTATGACAAACCTAGACAGCATATTAAAAAGGAGAGACATTACTTTGCCAATGAAGGTCTGTCTAGCAAAAGCTGTGGTTTTTCCAGTAGTCATGTATGGATGTGAGAGTTGGACAATAAAGCTGAGTGCCAAAGAATTGATGCTTTTGAACTGTGGTATTGGAGGAGAATCTTGAGAGTCCCTTGGACTGCATGGAGATCAAACCAGTCCATCCTAAAGGAAATCAGTCCTGGGTGTTCATTGGAAGGACTGATGCTGAAGCTGAAACTCCAATATTTTAGGCATCTGATGCAAAGAACTGACTCATTGGAAAAGACCCTGATGCTGGGAAAGTTTGAAGGCAGGAGGAGAAAGGGACAACAGAGGATGAGATGGTTGGATGGCATCACTGACTCGATGGACATGAGTTTGAGCAAGCTCCAGGAGTTGGTGATGCATAGGGATGCCTGGTGTGCTCCAGTCCATGGCGTTGCAAAGAGTCCAACATGACTGAGCGACTGCACTGAACTGAACTGAACAGCAATCAGTCATAGGCACATGTGTGTCCCCTTCCACCTTAACCTCCCCCTCACCTCCCTCACCAGCCCATCCCTCTAGGTTGTCAGGGAACACCGACTTCAGATGCCCTGCAAGATACATCAAACTCCCAGTGGTTATCTATTTTACATATAGTAATGTATACATTTCAATGTTATTCTTTCAAATCATCCCACCTTCTCCTTCTCACACTGAGCCCAAAATCTTGTTCTTTATGCCTGTGTCTCCTTTGCTGGCCTGCACACAGGATCATCAGTACCACCTTTCTAGGTTTCATATATATATGTGTGTGTGTGTGTGTGTGTGTGTGAATATATAATGTTTTTCTTTCACTTTCTGACTGACTGCACTCTGTATAATAGGCTCTACATTCATCCAACTCATTAGAACTGACTCAAATGTGTTCCTTTTTATAGCTGAGTCACATTGTTCTGTGTATATGTACTACAACTTCCTTATCCATTCATCTGCCAATGGACATCTAGATTGCTTCCATGTCCTAGTCTTGACTAAATGGAGTTGACTGTGACTACTGTGGAACCCCCATACTGAGAACAGTAGTGCCTCTCATCAGGTCCCTGAGTGATTACACGAAACAGAGCAGCACCCCACCCTCCTCACCTGGAAGAGCTCAGTAGTGTTACTTGAGTGAGAAATGTATTTATGCTGCATTTGAATCATTATTCATTTGTGGACTACTGGTTACTTCTGCCTAAGATTACCCTAACTAATTTATATGGAAAAGAAAGATTCCAAAATGACAACAGTGAGCCAATGTTGGAACATCTTGAGGATGCATGTGCCCAAGAAAAATATGAACGTATATGCCGTCAGATTCAACTAAATATATTAAGAAGAGATTTACAATTTAGATGGAGACTTGGAGGGTAAAATAGTGAGAAAGACTTTGAAAACTGAGCAAAATAAAATAATTAAAACAGTCATAAAATATGAGAAAATAAAAACATTTATAAGAAAGGAAATGTAATCATATCACAATATGCCAAAGGATTCAGTTGTGAATGAAAGTTACAGTCAGAGCAATTTAAAAATTAAATTGAGGAAGCAAAGTAGGAGAATGTACATGTATCATCAGTCATATCAGGAAATAACTATATAAAGAAGAAAACTAACAAAATCAAGAAAGAGCATCATGAGCATCTTGTTCTCACAAAATGGAGTCAAACATGATGAAACAGTGAACTATCTGAAGGTGATGTCTCTAGAAACAAAATCAGAGATGGGGAAGGACAATGGGAACCACTGCTTTGAGATAACATGTCAAATTGCTAATAAGCAATTTGATAATTGTTTCAACATTTATTGCATTTTTGAATAAACAAAAAATATAAAATCTGTTTGCTTTAGGGTGAATTATAACTTCTCCAAAAAGGTAACACTATTTATCTCATGTTAATTGGAAGCTCTAATGGGCTGCTTTATATGATACCGATTACTTTAAAAAGATACAACTATTGACATAGTTTGATAGACAAAATATTTTCAAAAGAAGGGAGTCAGGGACGGGGGTCAGGAGTTAAAATGGCTGTGAAACTAACCAGGCCTAATCTTCTCATTTTCTAGATGAGAAAACTGCAACCTTTCCGTGAATCTGCTACCATCGTCAAGAAAAGTAAACGTCAAGCTTTTACAGTGCAGTGGAAGAGGAGCTTTCATTTGGAAAATGAAGCTAGATCTCCAGTGTTGTTTAACAACCACAGTTGCTCATTTTCTACTATAATGTCCTCCACACTTTCTCTTGGGAATTTCATACTAGTTAATTATTGTTGCTGCTATTGCTATTACCACACTGGTTTGAGATGGGGGTACTCTTACTACAGCTGTTGCCAAACTTGGACATTCCCCTGAATTTTCATAAAACAGGTAAGACAATTAAACAAGACTTTCTACAGATGTAGAATAAAGATAGATAAATAGATACATAGAGGTGTGTGTGTGTGTGTGTGTACATTCAGTCATGTCCAATTCTTTGCAATCCCATAGACTGTAGCCCACCATGGAATTTTCCAGGCAAAAATACTGGAGTGAGTTGCCAGTTACTACTCCAGTAAGTAAATAGATAAACAGATACACAGATCAAATAATCTGAATAATCTTTACAAAGTAGGACATGCTTTCCTTAACTGGCAAACTTTCAGTTCAGTTCAGTCGCTCAGTCAGGTCCGACTCTGCAACTCCAGGCTTTCCTGTCCATCACCAACTCTGGGAGCTTGCCAGGGCAGGGGCTCTGGATGCAGCAGACCTGGGTCACATAGCATGTGTCCAAAGCCCTCTTGGAGAAGGTCACCATTAGCTGCACCATAGAGCCGCCAAGCAGATGAACCACAACTGCAGAACAATTATACCAAAGAAATTCCTGCACTGTTAAGAAAGTTCTAGGACCCACAACAGATTTCCCAAGCTGGAGATCTGGCAAAGGGACTGAGAACCCCCTTGGAATTTGATTTTGGAGGGCAGTGGGATTTTATTATAGAATTTACGCAAGACTGGGAAAACAGATTCTTGGAGGGCACAATCAAAACCTGTGCACACCAGGACTCAGGAGAAAGGAACAGTGTCCCCACAAGGAACTCAGTCAGACTTGCCTGTGAGTGTCTAGGAGTTTCCAGCAGAGGCGTAGGTCGACAGTGGCCTGCTGCAGGGTCAGGGGCACTGAATACAATGGTGTGTCCACAAGTCCTTTTGAAGGAGGTCGCCATTATCTGCATTACCCCTACCATAGTTTGGCCTCAGGTCAAACAACGGGGAGGGAACACAGCCCCACTCATCAACAGAAAATTGGATTAAAGATTTACTGAGCTTGGCCCCACCCATCAGAAGAAAGCCCAGTTCCCCCCACAGTCAGTCTCTCCCATCAGGAAGCTTCCATAAGCCTCTAATCCTTCTCCATCAGAGGGCAGACAGAATGAAAACCACAATCACAGAAAACTAACCAAACTGATCACATGGACCACTGCCTTGTATAACTCAATGAAACTATGAGCCATGCCGCGTGGGGCCACCTAAGACAGACGGGTCATGGTGGAGAATTCTGATAAAACGTGGTCCACTGGAGAAGGGTATGGCAAACAACTTTAGTATTCTTGCCGTAAGAACCCCATGAACAGAATGAAAAGGCAAACTCTGTTCCACTTTAAATCACTGTCTCTTTAGCATATACTACCAATGAGCCCAAACCTAAACATTACCTTCCACAAATCATCCAAGTAAATAGGACAGAAAAAGCAAACTTCCTTCCTCGTACTCATTTCCAGACCAGCTTTCACACCAGTTTCATGACTGAACACACTTCGCATAAGACTGACATGAAAGGCCCCTTCTTCCCAGTGAAATATGTCTTTTTCCCATGACCTCAATTGGTCAGCCAAGGGGAGATGGATACAACCTAAAGGTGTTTATTCACACAAAGCAATTCAAAAACTTTCCCAGTTACAAAAATAAATTAGGCGCAAACCTAAGACAGGAACCCTAGTCCTGGCTCAAAGTTAAGGGTTCTTATCATCACACAATGCAATTCATCCTTAATGGGGATCAACACATAAAAAGCATTGTGGTTAAGTCAGAAATAAGGAAAAACTTCCTTTCTCAAATCATCTTTCAAAAAAAAAAAATTGTGGGCAAGAGGATGACAAAAACCTTTACAGAGATATTACAAAAATCTTTTTTGAAGATTTTTATGAACCAAGCAGAGCCTCATTATTTTCCAGATAGAACCACTGAAAGTTCCGCTCTAGGTTATAACCAGCATTCACATTTTAATCAGAGTATTCCCATTTATTTAACCATTTAAAAGACCCAAAGGCCTTTTGCTGCTGCTAAGTTGCTTCAGTCGTGTCCGACTCTGTGCGACCCCATAGACGGCAGCCCACCAGGCTCCCCTATCCCTGGGATTCTCCAGGCAAGAACACTGGAGTGGGTTGCCATTTCCTTCTCCAATGCATGAAAGTGAAAAGTGAAAGTGAAGTCATTCAGTCGTGTCTGACTCTTAGCGACCCCATGGACTACAGCCTACCAGGCTCCTCCATCCATGGTATTTTCCAGGCAAGAGTACTGGAGTGGGGTGCACCTAGACAAAACCTATTACTATATTGCATTATTTAATAAATCCCTCTTTTTAAACTCTTTCTATACATTCTCTTCCCCTCACAATGAAGCTTACCTTTGATATTTCAATGCAAGAATGTAAGAGTGTGTTGCTATGTTGCTCTTCTTTGAAAAAAACAGACACTGAGGACCACATTCAGAATTTTTGGTTATGATATTCACTTTTGGAAATGCTCACCCATTATCTTATTTACACGTTACTGATACTATTAACAGAATTTATGTAACATCTTTGTTCAAAGGAAAAAATGCACTTCACATCCATTATTCCATTTATCTTTGTACCATTCCTCTGAAGTGTGGTGAGTATAGTTGCCTCACCCTATTTTAATGGAAAAAAACTTAACCAGAAAAGATCCATTATACTTGATGTGGATAAACAGCTTCTATGAAGAGTATCTACATCAATTGAAGAATAAACCCTCAATTACAGGATATCTCTGTCAATATCCTGAATGAGAACAGCAAGGTATAAATACTGCAATTCTGCCAATTTTATTCATTTTAAAATAAATGCCCGTTCTTGGATATTTTTCATATATGTCATTAAACCTTTTGGGACAACAAAATAGCCCTAAATATATAAATGCAAATCTAAACAAAAAATAAAGAACAGTATTTCATTAATGAATAGAATTATATACATTCTCTATATAATATTGTAAGTATATATTACAGTATATAATAGTATAACTATACTATTACATATTGTCACTGATATCTCAGAATTGCATACTTACAGATGTCATTACAGAAGGAAATTATAACCTTTTCTGCCCACAATTAGCTTAATCCTAATGACTATTAATATACACTTTGAGTTTTACATGTCAGTCGGCCATTCTTGACACAAAGTGACAACTGATAACAAACTTCAAAAGACTGAATCTTCTAGGACTTTAAGGTAAGTAATAATTAATAACTATTTTTAAGCTATAATATTTTAAGAAATCACCAGGCTATACATTATTGATGTAACACAATGAATATTATTTTTAAAGCTGAAAAATATTCTTCATATGCAATGACAGTGATGGTTGCCTACCCAATATCCATTCTCCCCCTCTTTTTTAATAATAAAGGGATCCTAGCATTTGGGGAGGTACTGATTTTCCCAGATTAAAAATTTTTTTTTAATTTTAAGCCTTCTAGTTCTCAGACTTCCCTGCCATTAGAGATGGCCACTGACATAGTTCTGGTCAATAAGACATTAGTGGAAGTCTATCAAATGCATCTTCCTGGGTGCTATCATTTTCCTTATTAAAAGGGCTATGGATTTTCCTGGTGGTCCAAGGGTTAAGACTCCATGCCCCCAGTGCAGAGGCACAGTATCATTTCTGGCCAGGGAACTAAGATCTCACATGTTACAGGGTGGAATAAATAATTTAATAAAAGGACTATCACCTGATGCACGCCTTGTCTTTTTGTCCAGCCCTTCTTCCTGTCTTTAGTACAGCAGCTACTCTGTAGGCTCACTAACTGTCTTTTCACCAAAAGAAGGAAAACCATATGTTAATGATGGTAGAGTTAAAAGCAAGGAGCCTGAATTCTTGGTAACTTCAAGGATGGTGCAGTTGCTCCAGCTTTATACTATCTCCCTCCAGATATCTCATGGCATACAAAAAATAAACTCCTTATGTGCGGTTGACAAGGGGGAAAGATGGAGGGGAGGGATGAATTGGGAGGTTGGGATTGGCATATGCACACTACTATATGCAAAATAGATAATCAACAAGGATCTACTGTATAGCACAGGGAACTATACTTAATACTTTGTAATAACCTATGTGGCAAAAGAATCTGAAAAAGAATACACATATGAATATCATAACTAAATCACTTTCAGTTCAGTTCAGTCGCTCAGTCGTGTCCGACTCTTTGCGACCCCATGAATCACAGCACGCCAGGCCTCCCTGTCCATCACCAACTCCAGGAGTTCACTCAAACTTATGTCCATCGAGTTGGTGATGCCATCCAGCCATCTCACCCTCTGTTGTCCCCTTCTCCTCCTGCCCCCAATCCCTCCCAGCATCAGAGTCGTTTCCAATGAGTCAACTCTTCGCATGAGGTGGCCAAAGTACTGGAGTTTCAGCTTTAGCATCATTCCTTCCAAAGAACACCCAGGGCTGATCTCCTTTAGAATGGACTGGTTGGATCTCCTTGCAGTCCAAGGGACTCTCAAGAGCCTTCTCCAACACCACAGTTCAAAAGCATCAATTCTTCAGTGCTCAGCCTTCTTCACAGTCCAACTCTCACATCCATACTTGACCACAGGAAAAACCATAGCCTTGACTAGATGGACCTTTGCTGTACACTAACAACTATCACAACATTGTGAATCGACTATACCCCAATATAAAATAAAACATTTTTTAATTTAAAACACAAATAAACTCCTTATTTGTAGTACTACATTTCACTTTTTACTCTTGAATGAATACAACCTTGATAAAATAACACATGTATTTCAATTGAATTCTTCTTTTCTTTCATCATATGACATAATGAAAAATTAATCCCCTACACTTAAGAAAGGCAAATTCAAATGAAGGGTGGACAGATGCTTTGTCACACAAAAATTATCTTGCATCTTTTATATATACTTACTGTGAATGGCTATCCTTCTCTAACCTCTAAAGTCCAGCTTGAAAATATTTCTCAGTCATGTGAAAGTGTGAAGTCAGAAGAAAATAAACCTAGACTAAAGAGGGTAACCAACTCTGCTATACATTTTTGCCTATAAATCCAAATGAGGAAAAAAATTTTTAAGACTCATTGGTATTCTCCAGCTGTATCCTCATCTTAGTGAAGATTATAGATAAGTAGGAGGTGTGACTCACAGAAATAGTTTTCCTCACATAAATTTTACCCATTGAATAAAATCTGAAATATTCTCTGAGCAAGACAAAATAGAGACTCTTTGAGTCTTATGCTATTCCTCATGCTCTCAACAGTAAAATAAAAATTTTACAGATTATCCAAATTTTCACACCCAAACTTCCTCAGAATAAGGATATTTATACCATATACTAGCCTAAATGTTGCAGGCCAAGATCAGTAATTACAAAGATCTACAAACACTCATTTTATCCTTCAAAAATGTAAGACCAAATTCATGACAATCAGTTTACATATTCAGTTGGGAATCTATTTGGCTGGGAGTGACAGGAAACCTAATAAATAGTGGAAGAAATAGGAGGTTTTTTTTCTTCTTCTTCTTCTCATGGAATAATAAGAGTGAAGGTAGGCAGTGCAAAGATGATAAATCTACTTTAAGATGTTATCAAAACTCCAAGCTACTTCCTCCTTTTTGCTTCATCATCCTAAGTGAGTGGTTTTATTCCTCATGCTAGCAAGATAGCCGCTCACCTCAAAGCAAAAAGGTCGTAAGGGTCAAGGGCAAGAGCCTTCTCCTTGAGAAACTTTGCCTTTTCAAAGCTGTACCTGATCCCCAGACATCTCCATCTAATCGTTGTAATGTGGGCCAATCCTAGCTTCATGGGAGACTGGAAAGTTGAATGATTTCCTTTCCAACGTGTACAACAGATAAAAGAGAAAGATGATGAATGGATGCTTCGTGAGCAATCTACAATATCACCACACCTCCAGGCCAATCAGATTTAGAGCCATGCACATTAATATCATCACTATTGTCATTTTCAACATCAGCATTAAAGTATTTGTTCTGCAAATTGTGGTGTATTATTTCCATATAATTGAGTAGTCCTCATTCAACCATGACCTCTCTAATCATTGCAAATTTCGGACCAAATCTAGGTATTACAATAAGTTCAAACTAAAAAAAATTTGTTCCCTGGAGTGAATAACACGGCAGTCCCTCAGTTTGGGGAAGAGGGGTGAATTGGTTTCAGGACTCCCACAGACACGAAAATCATCTGTGAATGATCAAGTCCTTCATATATAATGGCATGCTGCTGCTGCTAAGTCGCTTCAGTCGTGTCCAATTCTGTGCGACCCCATAGACGGCAGCCCACCAGGCTCCCCTATCCCTGAGATTCTCTAGGCAATAATACTGGAGTGGGTTGCCATTTCCTTCTCCAATGCATGAAAGTGAAAAATCAAAGTGAAGTCACTCAGTCGTGTCCAACTCTTCGCAACCCCATGGACTGCAGCCTACCAGGCTCCTCCGTTAATGGGATTTTCCAGGCAAGAGTACTGGAGTGGGGTGCCATTGCCTTCTCCAATATAATGGCATAGTACAGTGACATTTCAGTATCCATAGACTCCACATCCATGTAGTGGGTCAGCTCTCATTCAACCACAGTTGGTTAAATCCATGGATTCAGAACCCACAGATACTGACTATACTTAATTGCACAGGCTTATCCAAAAATTCCCCTAATGCTGTATCAAACAATACTCCCTAAAGTTTCACTAAATTATAATGCTGAAAAGAATCTTAGAAATTAGTATCATAATTCAAAGTCTTAATTATGCCCTGAGGCTTACACAGGGATGTCATATACCCACTTAGTGACACAGCAGAACAGGAACTCAGGGCTTCTGATTCCCAGTTCTCACTTATTTAGTTATTTAAAAAGCAACCCTTATAACAAAACTCCTTTAAAAGATGTACACAGATGTAGAGAACAAACGTATGGATACCAAGAGGAAAGGGGGATGGTGGTAGGATGAATTAAGAGATTGGGACTGACATATATACACTATTAAACTAATGACAACCTACTGTGTAGCACAGGGAACTCTACTCACTGCTCGGTGGTAACCTAAATAGGAAGGAAATCCAAAAGAGGGGATATATGTATATGTATAGCCGATTCACTTTGCTGTAAAGTAAAAACTAACACAACAATGTAAAGCAACTATATGCAAACAAAAATTTTTTAATAAATAAATAAAAGAGATAAAAGCACTAGGGGAAAAATCTGATATTCTATTTTTTGTTTTTCTACAACTCTCCACTTTTCTGCATTGAGTTTTTCACCTAGTATATATTGTGGCACTTCAAGTCATTTCAGGGTTTTATTTCTCATCCATGGAGTTGCACCAGTTACAGAGAAGTATAGAGTAGCTTCCTTTAAACATATATAGGTAGCTTCCTAGAAGTAATTATAACTTTTCTAATAAATACTGTTCTCACTTCCTTATCTCTG
This sequence comes from Bos javanicus, assembly GCF_032452875.1. Lineage (NCBI taxonomy): Eukaryota > Metazoa > Chordata > Mammalia > Artiodactyla > Bovidae > Bos > Bos javanicus. The sequence goes on from NC_083870.1 coordinate 79,843,622, forward strand.
AATTTAGAGACATTTGTCATTCTATGCTCTTAAATTATTATGATGCATAATGTAAGAAAACCATGGATGTTGTTTTCTTCTTACTCTCAAAAAGTCCCCAGTCAATACCTCAAATGCCACTCTATGCTGTCTTCTTTGAGCCCATAACATGTGATATGGGTAAAAGTAGGTTTAAATGACCACCAGAGCAGCCTTACTAGAGGAAAGGAAAATAGCTCCAAGGGCAATGTTTCTCCATACAGTGAGAGAGTGAAAGAAGACAGAAGCAGAGAAAGAGTCTTTCCAAGGAATCATAAGATCTCTGCATGTGTGTGGTGGGGGGAGGTGGGAGTGGTGTTGCAGGCTGAGTTGCCTGTTTTTATCTCCAACAGTCTGTTTTAACATCTGCTGGTCCTGCTATATCCTTCTCACCTACTGACTCTCTAGAACCTTCAGGAAGAAAAATTCCTCAGCACAAGAATGCACTGTGCCACAACCCACAAGCCTTTAAAGGGGAGCCTGTCTACAATATGAGGCATTCAAGTCACCTGTCCCAGGAAAGACCATCTGCAGATATCACTCAGTACAAACAACACAAAAACAGAATCTAGGCATCTTTCTTAGGACTTCATAAACCTCCAAGATTATATGCAAATTTTGGGTTTATGTTAATTTTGCTAGATAATTGGTCCATATGTTCATCAGATTTTCAAACATACTTATTTTTTAAAGATATCATCATTCCATCCCAACTTATGAAAGTATTATTTTCTCTTTAGAAAAAAGTGCTGAAAAACCATGCCTCAATATAAAATTTTGTCTTCTCAAAATAAAGTGATTCTGGTTTCTTAAAGAAAATATAAAATTAAGAAATACTAAGAACTTATAATAAACAAGCCTTGCCATTATTGAATTAAAGGAATTTAAGCTCCCTATGGCCTTTCAAGGTATCAGTTTTCTTAACTATAGAACAATAAGATTGAAATAGGTGATCTCTAAGCTCGCTTTCAGTGTAGAAAGGTTGTAATTCTGAGTCAGCACTGTGGTATAAACCAGGACAGTCAAAAACAGAATCCTGTTATCTTTTCCTTAATCTGAACAAAATGTCAGCAAGTTGCTCATGCAAATAACATCATTTATTTTCTCTACTGCTTAAAGTCCATCTAATATAGGATCTTTTTAGCATTTCCTAGAGATCACAACAGATAATAAGTATTGATATTTTTCAAATGCTTTCAGACAACTTAGAGAAAAAGATTCAGTACAGAAAATACATACATAGATTTTTGCTTAGTTCACTGGCAGGATGTGACATAACATTTAACTATCCAATTATAGCAATATTAAGTAAATTAAACAACATATAAAATATGTACTGATTTTTTAAACTGGTTAAACTGAAACAAATGTGAATTCCTGGAAAACACAATTGAAACCAGTATTTTCAACTACATTAACAGAAAACATGGCTGAGGAGTTAGAGTGCTTTTAAAAAGCATATGCTTCTGGTGCAGGCAAGATGGCGCACACATCCCTCCTCTTCACTCAATGTAACTATGAATATTGAAAATAAGGAAACAGGCAAACAGAGGAGTGCTCAGAACAGTGAAAAGGAGATGGATTAGTTAGTGGCCCTGGACTAGAGGAACAACAGAGCAGAAGGCGCCTTAGGACTCCCTACACAATAGCAGGTTATGTGGGCCCTGAGTCTCCAACCCACCCCCGCAGCCCCACAATCTAGCCGTAGGTGATATAGGTAGGCTTACATTCCTCCCTCTCATCTAACTGGGGTCCAGCCAGCAACACCAGATGGCCTCACCACACTGGCAGGGGGAATCCTGCCACAACCAGCTCCAGGCCCAGCAGTGCTTCTTATCCCTGAAGGCTAAAAAGTCCGTTCTCTCACCTACAAGCATCAGCAGGACTGGCCTGGGCAGATCCCTTCTGGCCCCTTGCAGGGACATCAGCAGGGCTCACTGGGAGCTCCAGAAACACCAGACAAGTCAGGCAATCTGAAATAGCACTACAAAGCCTCTGGAAATTAAACTGTCATTGGAACTACAGCCCACAAAAGTAATTCAGGACTTGTGTCCTAAATCTAAACAGGGTGACTGTCTGTTAAAGTATAAGATTTCAGTAGGACCCAGAACCTCTTGATATTGTAGCCAAAATACCAAGGATACAATCACAACTTAAATGAGAAAAAAAATAGACTAAAACCAACACCAAAATGAATCATATGTTAGAATTATTTAGTAAGAATTTTAGAGCATCCATTATAAAAGTGCTTCAACAAGCAAATTCTCTGGGGAAAAAAAGGAAAATTTCAACAAAGACACATAAGTGCTAGAAAGAACCAAATGGCAATCACAGAGCTACAAAATACAAGAAATGAAATAAAACAGTCATTGGATGGGCTCAGTAGTGGAGATGATAGAGGGTAGAATCAGTGCACTTGAGACTAGATCAATATAATGTATCCAAACTGAATAACAGAGAGAAAACAGAAACCCCTCCAAAAAAAAGAGAGAAGAAGATGACAAACAGAGCCTCAGGGTCCTGTGGGACTGTGACAAATGATCCAATATTCATATCATCACATCCCAGAAGGACACAAGAAAGATAGGAGAGTTGCAGTGTACTTCAAGAAATAATGCTAGGAAAAACTTGGTACAAGACACAAACCTATGGATATAAGAGCAAATCTTAAATGGAATAAACCGAAAGAAATCCACACCAAGACACATCACCACTAAGCTTCTAAAAAACTGAAGACAAGGAAAGTATCTTAAACCAGCCTGAGAGAAATGGCACATTGCCTTTAGCAGACCATCAATTGAAATGACAACAATTTTCTCATCACAAACCATAGAGGCCTGAAGGTAGTGGCATATTTTTCAAGTGCTTAAAGAAAAGAACTGTCAACCACAGATTCTTTCCCAATATGAACTGCTTAATTCATATTCAGTAAGTGAAATAAAAAACTGTAACACTGTCCTACGTTCAAAACAACAGCACTTATAAAAGAAGGAAGAGGAAAGAGATCCAAACAAAAACAGTAATAGCCAGAGCAACCACTGAGAAAACCAAACAGAGAGATACACTCACAAACACTAAAAACAAATCAAAATGGAATCTTATAAAATGTTCAAGTAACTCACAGGAAGGTGAGAAAAGGGAAATAAAGGAATAAGAAAAAGAGAAAACATACACCCTGGGCACTTTTGATCCCAGAGAAGTAAACATTTACACCCACACAAACACCTTTTCATACACGTGCATACCAGATTTAATCATAATGCTGAAAACTGGAAATAACTCAAATGTCTTTCAGTGCCTAAACAAGCTGTGGTATGCCCATACCACAAAATACCACTCAGCAATAAAAAAGGAATAAACCACTGACATGTACAAAATCTTGAAATACTCTGGGGATTATGGTGGTGACTGGAGAACAAAAGCAACCTCAAAGTTTATATAATCTATGATCCCATTTATGTAACAGTTTGGAAATACACAAATCTGTAGAGATAAAGAGCAGATTAGTGATTGTCAGAGGTTAGGAATGGGGCAGTGAGTGTGAGGGAGGAGGGTGCAGTTATAAAAAGGGCAGCAAAAGGACTCCTTGTGGTGTTGGAACTATTCTATATCTTGACTGTGGTGGTGAATACACAAACCTACCCATGTGCTAAAATTGCATAGAACTAAATGAATGAGGGGGCTTTCCTGGTAGCTCAGCTGGTAAAGAATATGCCTGCAATGCAGGAGACCCTGGTTTGATTCCTGGGTCAGGAAGATCCCCTGGAGTAGGGATAGGTTGCCCATTCCAGTATTCTTGGGCTTCCCTGGTAGCTCATACGGTAAAGAATCTGCCCACAATGCAGGAAACTTGGGTTCTATTCCTGGGTTGGGAAGATCCCCTGGAGGAGGGCATGGCAACCCACTCCAGTATTCTTGCCTAGAAAATGCCCATGACCAGAGGAGCCTGGTGGGTTACAGTCCATTGGGTCACAAACAGTTGGACATGACTGAGTGACTAAACCCAGCACAGCAAATGCATGAGATGGCTGGATGGCATCACTGATGCAATGGATATGAACTTGGGAAACTCTGGGAGACGGTGAGGGACAGGGAAACCTGGCATGCTGCAGTCCATAGGGCACAAAGAGTCAGACATAACTAGGTCACTGAACAAAAACACACACACACAAACAAGCATAAAACTGCTAAATTTGAATAAAAGCTGTGGATTCTGTCAATGTCAGGTTCCTGGTTATAATACTGTATTATAGTTACGCAAGATATTACTCTTGGGGAACACTGAAGGGTACACAGGATCTCTCTGTACTATTTCTCAAACTGCATGTACATCTATAATTATCTCAAAATAAAAATCTAATAAAAAATATTGGGTGAAAGTTGTGGGGAAGCTAGTTTTCACATAGGCTGATACTTTGAGACTATAATATATACAGAGTATATATTATTTTCAAAGGAAAAAAAAAAGGAATAATTTTGTAGGTACCATCTTTCAAGTGATCTGACTTAGTCACATGTAACGGGACAAACAGACTCTCCTGCTGTGATGCAACAGGAAGTACACATCACAGATGTAGGAGTATTCTTGCTAAAAGCGTTTACCCTGAACCTAATTGAGTGAGTAAGCCGTTAGACAAATCCATACTCAGAGACACTCTTATAAGACAATTTCCCTGGACTCAACACAAACGTTGATGTCACCAAAATAAGTGGACTAGCATAATTAAGCTTTTTAAAATAATTTGAGGATATTGTGGGGGGGGGAGTAACTGAAAAGGGTTGATTCTCACAGTGTATATAGTCACAGAAAGACACCTTATGCCACTAGCATGGCAGACTGACTTCATATGAACCAAACTCCTTTCTGCTATAAACACATACATACTTAGATTTTTAAAAGACCAGGAAAATTAAATAGGTTAAATAGTTAAGTTTGAAGAGAAAAAGGTAATCTGTAGCTGTTAGTAAGAAAGGAAACAGATACAGGACTAGCAGGCACATAAACTGGTAATACAGCAACCCAAAGTGACACAGAACTTGGATGCAGGCATGAATGCCTACAGGCTGGAGATGTCACCTGTGTTCAGGGACAATAAATTTTATTTGGGGCCCATGGAAAGAAGGAACTGAGACCTCTGCCTAAAGAACCCCAAGACAGTTAACCTTTCAGTTTAATAAGAAATAGAAGTTTGTCCTGGAAGCAGCAAGAAAGTTTATCTCTTCCTGGAGCTCTGCATGTGCTCAATTGTTCAGTTCTATCCGACTTTTTGCAATCCCATGCACTATAGTACACTATGCTCCTCTGTCCATGGGATTTTCCAGGCAAGAATACTGGAGTGGGTTGCTATTTCCTACTCCAGGGGATCTTCCTGACCCATGGATCGAACCCACCTCTTGCATCTCCTGCATTGCCAGGTGGATTCTTTACCACTAGTGTCACCTGGGAAGCCCCTGGGGCTCTGCACAGAAGGGGGAAAAAAGGATTCTTTGAATTAACCACCTCCCCCACACACAGTTTGAATTTACATCATCTGCATGATATAGGAATCTCAAGCCAGGAAATTAATGTAAAAGCTGATTATACAAATGTTAACTAGACATAACATGGTGATCATTTCACAATATATACAAATATCAAATCATTATGTTGTACACCTGAAACTAATAAAATGTCAATTATAACTTAATTTTTTTTTAATCTGATTGATCCCAGACCAGCAAATTTCCCAGGCTAATCTACAGAAGCAAACACAGAACCACTCTACAGGGAAACTTCCAAAAACTAGAAAAAATATGACTACCAGAGGGAAAAACCAAAAGCAGAAACCCAGCTGAAGATAATCCAAATAACAAACCTCATGAGGAAAGGATCCCCCTTTAAGTGGATGTATAGTTCTGGAAGAACCAGCAGACCCAATTGGGAAAACTAACTCCCAGAAGAATTTCAAGTAAGAAAACAACCTGAGACTTATTATAAAATAAGTACACTATAATTAATATGGGTAGAGTTCATAATAAAAAGAAAACTTCAGAAAAAAACAGAAAAATGTGAAAAAGGCATCAAAGAGTACTCCTAGAAATAAAAAAATTAGTCATAGCTCAATAGAAATTAAAACAATAAATATCAAGGAATAATAGTTATGAATAATTACCCAAATGCTTTTTTTAAAAAAAAAAAAAACTTTCCTAATTGAAAATAATACAGAGGTAATAGACATGAGAGATAAAACAAGAAGGTCCAAAATACATATAAGAATCCTAGTGGAAAGAATAGAGGAAAAAAAAAGATAATTTATGATGAAATACACTGTGGATTTTTAATAATTCAAGAAACACAAGAGTCATCTGACTAAAGACAAGAAATTCCAAGAAGAAACAGTAAATTTTACCCATACCTGGGCATACCACAGTAAAACTGCAGAACACCAAAGGCAGAGTAATCTCTTTTTTTTTTTATTAAAGTCAGTTGATTTACAATGTTGTGTCAGTTTCAGATGCACAGCAAAGTGATTTGGTTATATTTATATATACTTGTTCATATTCCTTCCCATTATAGGTTATCACAAGATATTAAATATAATTCCCTGTGATATACAGTATGTCCTTGTTGCTTATCTATTTTACATACAGTAGTGTGTATCTGTTAATCTCAAAATTCTAATTTATAGAGTGATCTTAAAGCAATGAAGAAACTTCTAATGATCAACAAGAGAGACAGTATCTCCAAAATGATGAAAAAAGTAATTGTCAACATAGAATTCTGCTCTAGTATTCAAGTGTTAAGTTCAAATACAGTTTCAAACAAACAACAATAAAAAGATGAAGAGAGTTTTATCATCTACATATGCTTACCAAATAGATACACACTTCTATAAGGAGGAATTTGAATCCAGAAGGAAGAAGGATGCAAGAAGCAACAGTGAACACAGAAAATATGGGTAAATAAAATAAGCATTGATCTTAAAATTTTTTTAAAGAAAAATTATATAAAAATGACACAATGGCTGCAAAAAATATGGCACAACTATATCACTAAATGATATTATGAAATATGGCATATGATCAAAATTATAACATTATAAGACTCTCTTATTATCCAAGAGAAGAGTAGATATTTTGATTAATATCATTTACTAAGACAAAACATGAATGTTAGAAACATAAAAAAAAACCATAAAAGTATAGAAATGTATATAGTACTCAAATCAGTAGACTGAAAAGAGACTAAAGAAACTGTAAATCCACTAACAGGAAAGAATGGTAAAACAAGGAGGGACAGGCCCATAGAAATGTCCTCCAATGAGAAGTGACGCTCTATTTTCAAAGATAAAAGATTAAAACTGGCAAAATGAACATGCAGGGAGGAAGTGTTGCTACAGGATGGCTTTCCAGGGAAGCCGGCTTCAAGATGAAGTTGAACATGCAATTTTATTAAGGACTGCCTTGCTATGAACATCTGAGAATGGAGAAGGAAGCAGAATCGGCCAAGAGAGATTTGGTACTGCAATGCGAGTCCCACGGGTGGTTCCAGAGCCAGAATGATCCTTCAGAGTGATTGGGAGTTGGGTTGATATGGTCAGGCCTTTATACTCCCACATGGATCAGTCACTGGATGTGAGCTGCCCTGGGAAGTGGTGCCACCCTGGACCCAAATGGGCAATCCTCAAAGAGACTGACACTTGAAAACCATCTGCTGATAGCACTCCCAGGGCTGGGGCAACATGCTCTTCCTTGAAGGGGGACTTGGCACATCATAGTGTCTGCCATACTACCACAAGGTGACTGCAAAAAAACAGTGCTCAAGGAAACACATGTGTCCTGTGATCAACATCCCCACACCTTCTCCAAATCTGCTACTATAATTTTCTTAGAGCAATGAAGTGTTATGCCATAATAATAAAAGATCATTCAAATTACTAACCCCCCAAATCTTTCTAACTCGAGACTACATCATATACTTCTTGCTTCCAAATTAAAGTAAATCAAATAAGATATCAAAAGCAACCTGGGACTTTTTATTCCTTCACAATGTTAAAGCTTCAGTTTGTAACCCAAAATGAAAATATCTTTTCTGTGTCTAATATTTTGATCAAACACAAGCCCTTACTTGGGTTATAGTATTATTAGTAGTAGTACTATATTATTAGTACTATAATATTAGTACTAATATTATTATTACAGTATTATTACCAAATATCTTATACCTCATTTCAAAACCAGGTCTAGTCATAAGAAACAAGCATGCACAAGTGGCTACCCTCTAGAGAAATTCAATATAACTTATCTTTGTAAAATATATCAAGTCAGAAATATAAAAGGAAAATGGGCTAAGAAGAAAAACGTGAGTAGACATATTGCAAACTTGATTACCTCACAATTTTAATGAGAAATATAGAGAGATGATAGATATACAGATAGATAGCCTCAAATGCATCAATCATACCATCTCAACAGTGTTAGTAAAGTCTAACAACTTTACTTATTTTGTGTAATTGGGATTCTGTTGTTGAAAAAGAACAGAAACAGCCAAATATGCCAAGTCCAACTAATGGTTTGAAGAGGTGAACACACTATTGTGATGCTAAAGACACATGTTGACATTAAGAGGATTCCTCTCTTGGGAGATCATAAGATAAATGATGTACCCTTAGAGGGAAGTACAGCTGAATTTCCTTTCACTCGAAGTGAAATCATTTACCTTACGAATTTCACGTCAAAGTCACGCATAGATAACTTCCAGACCCCTCCCTACATCTCAGGTCTAGGTAAAAACACTTTGAAGTTCTCAGATTCTTTTTATTTTTATGAACATTATTTGCATAACAATCAGCTTTTAGTAAAAGGAAGATGGGGAGGGTGGATGGTCCACTAAAAAAAAAAAAAAACAGTATCTGTACTTCTTCAAAAATAATGCAACATACCTTTTATTCTTACACTGTAGCTCAGAGCTTTCAAGTAACCAGAAACCCCTGAATTTAAAAAGATGAATTTGATTCAAAGAACAGTTGTATCTCAAACAGATTAAAGACATAAAATGCACAGACTTATCATTTCTGTTTAGTAACATGATATACATGTGATATAAACTTAATGTAAATGTAATATAACTTTAGGCAAGAGTCCCAAAGTATTTCTTTACATTTAACCCAGGCAATTATATTATATGTAATTGCATATTATACTATATGTAATTTAGTATATGTTATTTATATACACATATTCGCCTTTAAAATGAGCCACACTGTATTTAAGAGCTATTCCTCTGTGCTCTCTTCTTTATACTTGCTTTAAAGCTATTGACTGTAACAGGTTCAGATTATTTTGAAAGACAGTATTTGGAAGGGGTGGGGGTGGTCTGTGAAAAAGAGAAAGAAGGAAGCAAAACAGGAAGATGTAAAGGAGGGAAGGCAGGAAGGAAGGGGGGCAAAAACCCTAGAGACACATAAACACGCACACACTCCTAGGTTAGAAACGGCCAGGCCCTAAACACAATCCAGCACCCCTCCCCAAAGAGGAGCTTCCTAAAAGTTCCGAGCGGAGCTTTCGTGAAGCCGTGGCCTGACTGCATCCACTTGGTGCCCCAACCACCGGGCCGGCAGAACCATCCTGAGGCCGCAGCCCTGGAAACTCTCGGGTACTTCAAGCTCCCCTCCCGTGCCCGCTGTCAATCACAGGGCACCGCGCGCCAATTCATCGCCCACTTCTGAGGGAATCCTTCTGCCTCTCTCCATCCTCCCTTGGCTCTCTCCTTCCCGGGGGCTTGCCAAGGAGTCTAGGGCCGCAGGCAGAGGCAGAGAAGGAGCGAGCGGAGTAAGGGCCGGTTGGCGGATTTCCTACCAGCGATAGGAACGTAACGGTCAAGTCGACCATCCTCGCGCCGCCGCGTTTCCCCCGCGCTCCCTATCAACCCCACGGGACCCACACTCTCCATTTCAGCTTCGCTGTGTGACGAAGTAAGAGAAGGAGGGGAATAAACCCGCAGCCTCCGCGCGTTCCTTACCTCAGGCTACCCTGGCGGAAGCTGCCCTCGTCCTGTCCGGGGCGCCGCGGGTGCACCACCGCAGCCGCAGCGCTCTGGACGCCTGCGCTCCGGCCGCAGCTTCGCCGGGCGCAGCTCTTCCGTGCGAGGCAAGCGTGCCTCCCGCGCTGCCCTGCACGGGGCACGAGAGGCGGTGAGGAGACGCTGGCGCGCCGCTCGCGTGCAGCCCTGCCGGCCACCGGGCGACCGCATTCGCCGAAGCGGGGCTGGCGGCCGGGGAGAGGGGCGCACGAGCCGGGGGCGGTTGCGGAGCGCGCGCGGACCAGCGGGCGTGGAGGACCCCGCCGGGGTGGCACGGGCGGCCGCGATGCGCCCAGGAGCTCCTCTCTCCTCCTCTGGCCCCCTGAATCCCTCCTCTGTCCCCCCACTACCCCCCTCCTCCAAAGAGACAGCTCGCCGGCGGCACTTGGTCTGCCGCGCTGCGCTCTTCAGCCCGGCGCGGGGAATAACAATTGGATCGTATGGCACGGACTGTATTCTAGTGTAGTAGCTAGTAACTGCTGAGGCCACCACCTGTCACACGGTCCCCAGCGGGCTGGCCTCTCCCGGATTCCCCACCCCGCTTGTTTTCCTTCCCTACCTACCTCGCCGACCGGCCGCAGTACTCCGCCGGCACGAGACCAAGGGAGTTTTGCAAAATAACCCTCACTCTTTGCCAGGAGCTCACGGCATCTCCCTTCCCATCCGGGCTGAAGGATCACGCACAGTCCCTGAGTGCCTAGCCAAAGCCGGATGCCGAAAATCCTGGTTTGAACCCCACACTCACCGCCCCCCCCCGCCCCCATTCATAATCCCAGCGGCCGTCTGCCACTACGCGCCCTCCCCCAACCGCCCGCGCTCGCCGCGATTCGAAGTCCCTGGAACGTGTCAGTCACCGGCTCTTCATCTGCCATGAATACAGTACTAGAAGCTCCACAGCCTAGGGTGGCATAAAGGGGGATGGGGAGGGAGAGCCCTCAGAGCTTGGGGTAGGGGGAGGCGAGGGAGTGAGTGGGGCAATTGCGTGGACTGAGCCCGTGTGACCCTGAGAGCCCTGCTGTTGCACAAAGGAGCTCTAGGAGTGGATCAGCGCAGTGCTATTGAGGCAACCGGTCAGATCACTGCCGCGGAGGTGGCCCATCAAGATGCCCTGGGAAGGGGGTCGCAGAATTTGGGATTTGGTATGAATGAGCAACAGGCACCTGGGAACCTGATTGTCCCACCTTAAAAGAACGTAGCTGGGTGAAGGCCTGCCACCTATGGGGGTCTTAGGAGAGAAAGAGAGAGAGAGGTGGGGGAGGGGGCGAGGGTGGACAGGCTTCCTTTTCCCCGTTGTCCTACCTTTGCAGTCATAGAAGGGGAGAAGAAAGCTGGCAAGGAAAAGAAGAGGAAGATTAAGGATGGAGTAACTTTACCTGTTGGACCACTACAATCAGCTAGAGACCAGAAAGACTAATGGATAAAATTGGCCTATTTATCAGTTGATTCAAATAAACATTAGGGTACGCCCATTTTGCACTAAGCAAAATATACTGCACCAGATGCTGGGGTACAGAGATGATTAGGATAGAGTTCCTGCACCCAAGGAGCCCACAGCCTAGTGGGAGAAGCAACTATGAAAGCCCAGAATGGACCAGTATTACACAACAGAAGCACACACAAATTACATTAGTGGAAAGAGGTTTTTTTCTAGTTGGAAGGGAAATGGGTTTAGGGAATTAGATCCCTCTGTGCACTAAGGGGCAAATAGGGGCATCCCAAAGAAATAGCAATATAACCTTTTATTATTCATCCATTAATCCAAACCAGCTTTACATACCCATTCATTCAAAGTCATACTTGAGAAACTCTTCAGTGTAGGTAAGTAATGAATTCCTGCTCTGTACTGTTTCCCCTTTACAGTTTTGGAGCAAACATTTTCAAACACTAGCCCTTGCAGTGTAGAACACCCAGCTGTCCCCAGCTGAGATGCTATCTTCTTGGACCTATTGCTTTTAATCCTATATCATCTACCTTATCTACTAGCTTGAAATTGAGCCCAAAGCCAAAATTAATACTATGGAAGCAATGAGCATTTGGAGGGAAGTCAATAAATCCTACAATGCAGTCATAGTTCTGACACAGTCTCTGTAAAATGATGACAGTATAATCTTTTTCCTGAACTCAGTGACGATTAATTAGTCAGACTCATTAAATATAAAGAGACTGTTGCCCGAATAGTGTGGGATGGGAAACTAAATTGTGACTAAATCTAGGAAGAAAAGAACCAGTTTGAGTGACAAGCTCCCCCTCTCTGAATGTTAGAACCTTGAAAAATCTTAAGGATTACTAAAGCACACAAGGTTATTATATCATCTTCAGAAACATATGTCCAAAGGGTTATTGTTGCAAAAAAAGAACTAAATGGACTCTAGTATGAAGATGATGTCATCCATTTAAACATCTTTCCCACTTCTCCTTAGAAATTATATAAACTAACAGAAAGAATGGGAAAAAATGTTAAATGCCATTTTCAGCAAACATACAGATTTTACTCACAAACTCCAAAGTACTTGTAAAGATTGCTAAAAGCCAGCTGAGTTTGAGCAGAAGTCACATGGAAAAGGCCCAAGGAGAGTGAGAGGAAACCAGCAGTAGGAATATCAGAAAACATCAGAAAAGGTGTATTTCCTGGAAGTTTGGGGAGGGGGGCGGGTAGTTAGTATAACACACAAAAGCAGTTGTCACTCAAGAACCAGAGCAAAAGCAGAATATGTAAGGCAGAAAAGGCATTCATGGAGCGGATAAGAGGCACAGAGGATTTCCAGGGAACCCTGTAGCAGGTCTCAGGGTCAGCAAAACTATAATCCTTAAAGATGAGGTAATTACTGTGAGATGTAGAAGCCTTGTTCCTTGTTTGCAAGAACTGGGGAGCACAGAACCGTTAGCAAAAGGTCTCCTGAGCCAGATTTACTTCAGATATTCAAAGACGGTATGTTTACAGAAGACCTATAATTACTAGAAGCAGTCTGTTGGGTTTTTTTTAAACTTATTTTTAATTGAAGGAAAATTGCTTCACAATATTGCATTGGCCTCTGCCATCCTTCAACATGAGTTAGCCATAGGTATACATACATGTGTCCCCTCCCTCTTTAACCTTCCTCCTACCTCCCACCCCTTCCCACTCCTCTAATTGTTACAGAGCCCGGGTTTGAGTTCCCTGAGTTATACACCAAGTTCCCATTGGTTATCGTTTTACGCATGGTAGTGCATATGCTCCCATGTTACTCTCTGCCTTTGTCCCACCCTCTCTTTCCTCACCCCCCGCCCCGCCTGTGTCCATAAGTGTTCTCTATGTCTGCATCTCCCATCTCCACTGTTGCCCTGTAAATAGGTTCATCAATACCATCTTTCTAGATTCCATATATATGCATTAACATACAATATTTGTTTTTCTTTTTCTGACTCACTTCACTCTATATAATAGGCTCTTGGTTCATTCACCTGATTAGCACTGACTCAAATGTGTTCCTTTTTATGGCTGAGTAATAATCCATCACACACACACACACACACACACAGAGGAAAGGTTTGGATACCTGGAGCCTCTTTCCAGAAAGCTAGCTCAGGATTTTCCACATGGAGGTGAAAGAGTTCCCAGCAGCAAGAGATAAGGCAGGCCCCAATGTTCACACCCTTTCAGAATTCTGCATGTCATGTTTGCTAATGTCTCATTGGCTAAAGCAAGTTATATAGCTAAGACTAGAGTCAACATGGGAGGGTATCGGTATGGAATGGTGTTATTATTGGAAGTCTTTAATATAACAGTCTACCACAGAAAGCAAGAACTTTTTGATTGAGAGAATAGGAAAGCTACCTTGAATCCTCCATGTCAGGAACTTTCTACAAGGACTGACCAGAAAAATATATAATTCATTTAGTAGTGAGAAATGATAAAGAAGAAACTGGCACAAAAAGGATACAAAGATAATAATTTTTAAAAAACATCAAAACTTACCAAGAGGTGGGGGAAAAAGTTGCCAAAAGGCCAATGAAAATGAACAAAAACACAACACAATAGATCATAGTTTGAATAGTGTTTACTGTTGCCAGGCAATATTCTAACCACTTTACAGATATGAACTCAGCAGAATCTCAAAGAAACACCCTGTGAATTAGACATCATTGTCATTCCTATTATTAATATATATATATGAAAGGAACTAAAGTACACAAAATTAAATAATTTGCTTAATCACAGAGGAGAAGCCAGTGTTGAAATCTGCTCATTCTTTCTCCAGTGTCTGTACTCTTATTTAAGTTATAGCTTATAACTCTTAAGTTATATTGCCTCCCTTAATGAAATATATTTACTATTATGTTAAAAAAGCAACATGATCTATTGTGAATGATAACAAAACACAAATGAAGAAACACAGAAGAGAGATGAGACTTGAAATGAGTTGATATAAATTAGGTATGAAGAAGAAAAGAGAAACAAACTGTCGCAAAAATGAATACAGCACAAATTGGAGGAAACACAGAAAGAAATTAGCACTGTAGATAACTAAGAAACAGGGAAGACAGATATAAGAGAGTGGCCAAAATTAAATGAAAATAATTAGATATATATTTCTAAAGTATTTCATAAAAATGACAGTGATTGAACAAATATAATGCAGAGTCAACACACCTATAAACAGTGTCTCTAAAGAAGAAAATCTTAGCAATGTGACAGAGCAAATACTTTCAAACAAAATTATGAAAGAACTTTCAAGAAATTTAAAAAATGAATCTACATGTTGAAAGTAAACAACATGCAATAAAGAAATTTGGTTTATGATAGTTAAGCCAAGACATATTATTCCTTAGAATTTAATTTCTCTCACTAGGAAGAACTTAAATTAAAATGTTCTCTTAAAGGGTGCAAACATAAAAAAAATTATGGGGACCCATCATAGTAGATTAGAACAATCATTAGGATTATATTAACATTCTCTTTTTCTATGTCTTACCCCTTTATCATTTCTAATTTTTAGTTTTTATATCTTTTTTCTTCTTTTTAAAATGAAGTGTAATTGATTTACAACATTATATTAATTTCAAGTTTACAACACAGTGATTCAGTACACTTACAGATTGTGCTCTAAAATTATTGCAAAATCAGATCAGATCAGATTAGATCAGTCGCTCAGTGTGTCCGACTCTTTGCGACCCCATGAATCACAGCACACCAGGCCTCCCTGTCCATCACCAACTCCCGGAGATCTCTCAGACTCACGTCCATCGAGTCAGTGATGCCATCCAGCCATCTCATCCTCTGTCATCCCCTTCTCCTCCTGCCCCCAATCCCTCCCAGCATCAGAGTCTTTTCCAGGCTGCATATTCCTGTACTGTACAATATATCCTTGTTGCTTATCTATTGTATACACAGTAGTTTACATCTCTTTTTCTTGATTAACAATATTTTTAGATATCTTATTTTTACAATAAAAATACCAGACCACCTGACCTGTCTCCTGAGAAATCTGTATGCAGGTCAGGAAGCAACAGTTAGAACTGGACATGGAACAACAGACTGGTTCCAAATAGGAAAACAAGCACGTCAAGTCTGTATATTGTCACCCTGCTTATTTAACTTACATGCAGAGTACATCATGAGAAACGCTGGGCTGGAGGAAGCACAAGCTGGAATCAAGATTGCCGGGAGAAATATCAATAACCTCAGATATGCAGATGACACCACCCTTATGGCAGAAAGTGAAGAAGAACTAAAGAGCCTTTTTTATGAAAGTGAAAGTGGAGAGTGAAAAAGTTGGCTTAAAGCTCAACATTCAGAAAACTAAATTCATGGCATCTGGTCCCATCACTTCATGACAAATAGATGGGGAAACAGTGGCTGACTTTATTTTGGGGGGCTCCAAAATCACTGAAGATGATGACTGCAGCCATGAAATTAAAAGATGCTTACTTCTTGGAAGGAAAGTTATGACCAGAAAGTTATGACCAGCCTTGACAGCATATTAAAAAGCAGAGACACCAACAAAGGTCCGTCTCGTCAAGGCTATGATTTTTCCAGTAGTCATGTATGGATGTGAGAGTTAGACTCTAAAGAAAGCTGAGCACAGAATTGATGCTTTTGAACTGAAGAGGACTCTTGAGAGTCCCCTGGATTGCAAGGAGATCCAACCAGTCCATCCTAAAGGAGATCAGTCCTAAGTGTTTGTTGGAAGGACTGATGCTGAAGCTGAAACTCCAGTACTTTGGCCACCTGATGCAAAGAGCTGACTCTTTTGAAAAGACCCTGATTCTGGGAAAGATTGAAGGCAAGAGGAGAAAGGGGATGACACAGGATGAGATGGTTGGATGGCATCACCGACTCAATGGAGAAGAGTTTGAGCAGACTCCAGGAGCTGGTGATGGACAGGGAGGCCTGGCGTGCTGCATTCCATGGGGTCATGAAGAGTCGGTCACAACTGAGGGACTGAACTGAACTGTGATAAAATGATGAATAAAATATCTCATTTATATTAGCAACAAAAACGCTGAAAAATCGAAAAATACATTAGGCAGGAAATATATAAGATCTATAGATAGAAAATTTTGGTAGATTGCTGAAGGGCACAGAAGAAAGTATGAATACATGTAAAGACATTTCATGGTTTTAAATAGGTAGATTCAACATCCTGAATTACAATAATAATTAAATAAATCATTAATTAATTAAAAAATTTAAAGTAATTTCTCTCAAGCTGGTTTTTTGGGTGTTTGTTTTTTTTTTTGAACCAGAAAACTGATTCTAAAATCACTAAATATTTATTTATCTAAATATTTATTTATCTAAAAATAAACTAAGAAGAAAAGTTTTAGAGGAAAATTTGGGCAAAACTCAAATTCAAAAGTCATTCAAAGTACATTGAAGTTTGACTCAGAAAAAGTTCTGTATGGTAAAAAGAAAGAGAAAAGGGAAAAATAACATTAAACAAACACCATCAGTAAAGGTAAAGGACAAACTAGTATAAACTATTTGAATTTGGTAGCCTTTCAATCATTAGTGGTGGGAGCATAAATAGATTAAACTCTGGCAGGCAATTAATTTAGCCACAGAAATTAACATCAAAAATGCATGTACAGTCTGACTCACAAATCTCATTTTTTTAATATATGTCAGTTACTAAGTATACCGAACATATTGAGTAAATATACTGACAGTTGTTAAAACTGACTCATAAAATAGTATATATGGAAATTTATTTGTGGTGACATTATTTGAAATAACATGCTGAAAACAACTCAAAAGTGATTTTTTGTTGTTGTTTGGTTTTCTTATTTATTTTAAACAGAGACACAGTCATACAATGGTATATTACTATGCAGATATAAAGCATAAGAGGAAGTGTAATGATATGGAAATTTTTCCAAGGTACATCATTAAGTTAGAAAAGCACTAGGTTACCTTTAGATAACAAAGGGCTAAAATTAAGAATATATATTTGTCTGAATTGAATATGCATTTTAAAAATCTCTGAAAGGACACTCAACAAGCTGCAGTAGTTAAATCTGGGAGATGATAACAAGCTTTTCAGTGAATTTTTAATACTGTTTGATTTGAAAATCATGATAATTTTTGTCTATATTAAGTAAAATAAATTTTAAAATCATTAGATATAATGTGAATTATGTTTATCTGCCATCTTCTCTTTAAAGTTGGGAAAAAATGTGATGTGCCACATAAAAATAATAATACCACAAGTACTTTCTTTCTGTAAAAAGTTCAAGCTAATTTCCACATGCAGGGTATAATCATGTTAGCAGGCATGATTCACATGGTTATTTCAGGTGCATAATCTTCCTTTGTTATTAATTAATCATATATTCAAGTATCAAAAGGGATGACAATGTCTAAAGAAATGATATATTTATTCATGTCCTGTTTAACAATTCTTTTATATTAGACTTCAGGCCAAGATTGCCAGAAGCATGAACTTCAAAAGCATGAAGGTGTAAACCTAGCTACTTAATGAACTTGAAGAATGTACAAATTCAAGCCTTCTGTTCTCAAACCTTGGCTCTTAAGCAGAAAATAAGAATCATCCTCTGATCAGGTCAACCAGAGGAGGATCTCTGGCTTATCTCATAGAGAATCACACAGCAAAAACTGAAAGTCACTGTGAGTATTGGAAGAACAGAATCAAACATACTGTGTTCTGGAAAACTGCAGACTTGCTCTGTTTTCGCCTCTACGACCCGTTCTTTGGGAGAGTGAGTATAAACAGACAATGACCTATTTTACAATGAAAACACGATTCAAGGCAATTCAATCTTCAAGTCTCCTTCTACTACCTATCTCATAAATATACTTCAGTTCCTCCTGGTTTCTAAGGCACTAATTACAATATGATACTTGATATTTGTAAGTCCACTCATTTCATCTACAAGAACCAAAACAATAGCAATGTCACTTAAGTTGTCAGTCTTCTCTATATGGAGATTTACAGTAGCCTTCTGGTAGTAGAATTTGCCAGGATTTTGTGGAGAGTTTGGATATCTATAGTATGTGATCATTTGTAATATGTATGATAATAATATATACTCCAGAGGACTATTGGAAAATTAAGTGAGAAAAAAATTGAAAAGCGTTTGGCGTGAATTGAGTCGTTCACTTATTTCCAGACGAGTGAACAGAATCAATTTACTTAGCCATAATTAAATGAACCCAATCCTCCCATTTTCTATATAGCAATAAGTCATTATTTAAGAATATGGAGAATTCTGAACAGGATGTATTAACCAATGATCTGACATTTATGAAAACTTGCATATTCTTTGCATTTTCATGAGAATTTATAGTAATGCCTGTTTGCCAAATGATTTTGGATAGTTATTTTTAGTCTGGACAAAAGCACTATTAATCCTACAAATGAGAAGCAGTAGTATGAAAAAATCAATTTGAATGTAGCATATTTAGCCCCAGAGAGCTCAATTACATATCATCATGTTAACTATGTAGGCAGGAAAGGGCAGAAAACATCCTCATTTCTAATGGTAGCACTGAAAAGTAAACCTTCAAAAAATAAAAAGTGAAAATATATATTATCAGCCTATTTAATGGCTGATATTAGAAAAGGAGACTTCGCTCTGTGTTCATTCAGTCAACATTCATCAAACAAATAACACATATTGAATGCTCCCATGTGCCATGAACAATGCAGAGTAAGTGTCAAACAGAATGAGCGCTGAGAACTGCCAGTGACTATCAAGTGTCACACTTGGCTTCTGCCTAATCCAAAATAGAATCTGCCAAGGGACTTTGGGTCAAGCATCTGGCTTCTGCTAACTTTTCTAGAGGAAGCATAGCTATAATTTGTCTGTGTAGCAGCTTATAGTTAAGGTCCAAGTTCTTCCAAGTTAAGACATAGCAAAAGCTAACCCGTTTTTCTGGTCATTGGGCCCTAGTTGTCTGTATCTGTATGGTGACTATCAGCTTGGGGTGTCAACAAAATACCATGCACTGAGTGACTTAAACGTTTATTCCTCATAGTTCTGGAGACTGGAAGTTTGAGATCAAGTTGCAGTGGTGTTGGTGTCTGGTGAGAACTCTCCTTACTGATACAAATGTCCTCACGTGGCTTTTCCACCATGTGTGAGGGAAATGGAGGAAGAGCGAGAGGGAAAGGAGCAAGCTCTCTGATGTTCCCTCTGATAAGATCACTAGTCACATAATGCAGTCCTCATTCTCATGACTTCATCTAAACCTAAGTTCTCCCAAAGGTTCACCTCAAATGCCATCATCTTTGGGGTTACAGCTTTGACATATGAATTTGGGGAGACAAAATTCAGTCTACAGCAGTGACCTAGAACAAGAAGCAGTAAGGTAGCTTCCACAGCCAGAAGGTTAAACCTATGATACTGAAAAAATACTAACCCACATGCTCAATTTTTTTTTTTTTTTTTGGTCAGTGAAAGAGGGAAAATACTTTCTATGTAGGCTGTGGTGAGAATAATATGTAATATATGCAAAGACTATCAACTATCCCACAATACTCTTTGAAAAAGATTCTTACTATTATTGATATTCTTGACAAGTTGTATCCTTAAACAGTTAGCCAAGTGCCTCTTAAGATCATAGTAGAGTCTCATTCCATTTAGCAATATAATATATTGCAATACCAAAGACCTGTCCTAGAACTTTTATCACTATCAGTGTTAAACTATAGTTTTCAAGAGGTTATAAAAATTTGTATTCTCAAACATTAAATGAGCATGTGTCAAATACATCATTTAATTCAGTTAGTAAAGTATAGGGGGGAAAAGTCTATAAATTAATCTCTGTTCCTACCAAACTATAAGACAGCTTGCTCAAGATATGGTCAAGCCCAGCACCACGCTCATTATTTTTATACATAAAATAATCATTATTTCCAATTTTTAGATGATTTTTTCTGACAGTCTCCCCTTGAGGATTATAAGTAATCTCAAAATAACATTCATGATCACAAAGTAGATAGTCTCATGAAATTCAGACTGATTAGTTACATAGATCCAACAGGAATGTTAATAAGCATTGACCTCCATGGTTTATTCTGCCAATCTAGAGCTGCATACAACTGAACAGCTGCCAATGCAAAATCATTGACTTCTGTCTGGGGATTTTCATAAGGAAGCTTGTATTGAATTTTTAGAAGTTTCTATTATTTGCCCTCTATCCTGAGACTTAAAAAGAATACCAGGATACTCTCTCTATTCACCAGATTTTATCTACAGTGCCTATAAATTTGGGTGGCATCTCTTTTTGAGGCCTTCAAAATTTGCTAAAGAGTAGTCTACCAAGAAGTGCCCTTTTGTCACCCATGAGGCCAGAATTCTCAAATCCATGTAGCAAACCAGTTTTCTTAGGGCTGTATATACACATTGGCCTCTCATATAAGATTGATCCTTGTTCTTTATCAGCCAGCCTGTAATACTTGATTAAATGGGATTTACACCACGCTTATGGCAGAAAGTGAAGAAGAACTAAAGAGCCTCTTGATGAAAGTGAAAGAGGAGAGTGAAAAAGTTGGCTTAAAGCTCAACATTCAGAAAACGAAGATCATAGCATCCGGTCCTATCACTCCATGGCAAATAGATGGGGAAACAGTGGAAACAGTGGCTCCAAAATCACTGCAGATGGTGATTGCAGCTATGAAATTGAAAGATGCTTGCTCCTTGGAAAGAAAGTTATGACCAAACTTGACAGCATATTAAAACGCAGAGACATTACTTTGCCAACAAAAGTCCATCTAGTCAAGGCTATGGTTTTTCCATTAGTCATGTATGGATGTGAGAGTTGGACTCTAAAGAAAGCTGAGCACAGAAGAATTGATGCTTTTGAACTGGTTGGAGAAGACTCTTGAGAGTTGCTTGGACTGCAAGGATACCCAACCAGGCCATCCTAAAGGAGATCAGTCCTGGGTGTTCATTGGAAGGACTGATGTTGAGGCTGAAACTCCAATACTTTGGCCACCTGATGTGAAGAGCTGACTCATTTGAAAAGACCCTGATGCTGGGAAAGATTGAGGGCAGGAGGAGAAGGGGAAGACAGAGGATGAGATGGTTTGATAGCATCATCGACTCAATGGACATGAGTTTGGGTAAACTCCAGGAGTTGGTGATGGACAGAAAGGCCTGGCATTCTGTGGTCCATGGAGTCATAAAGAGTCAGACACGACTGAGTGACTGAACTGAACTGTCAAATATGGTTCTCCAGGTGCAGTCTTGGTTGCATAATTGATTTGTTCAATCATATACTGGTGGAAAAGAGGATAAGATCTTGTCGATTATATAAACTTTATTGCTATGAAAAATAAGACTCAAAAAAGATTTGTTGCTAAAGTATAAGGGATTAGTGAGAATTAAATACTATTTTTTAATGTTTCATTTCAGTCTGTAAAATTGTAGTCTACTAAATGGGTTGTGTACGCTCAGTCACTTCAGTTATGTCTGACTCTGTAATCCCAGGTACCATAGCCTACCAGGTTCCTCTGTCCACCAGATTTTCCCAGGCAAGAATACTGGTTGTCTTGCCCTCCTCCAGGGGATCTTCCCAACCCAGAAACTGAACTCTCATCTCCTGTGTCTCCTGCATTTGCAGGCAGATTCTTTACCACTGAGCCACCAGGGAAACCCAGTAAATGGGTTAGCAATTGCTTAAATTGAGAGAAAAAGAACTTCCTCATATAGTCATTAAAAAATAGTATATTAAAAGTAATGTCAACAGTAATCCAAACAGACTACAATTAAATTTCCTTCTTCAGTCCTGTTATGGATCTCGATCTTGTGTCAGTAGTCAGCTTTTGGAACTGGAAAAAAAGTCCTGAAGATGCTGACTCAGTACACTGGTGCAGTCTGAAAACTGTTTAACTGAAGTCGACTAGGAGTCCTTTACCCCACATTTTATTTTTCAAAGCATCAGTTGTTCCATGTACCTGAAACAATCCCTTCTACAAGACTCTGAGACTGTCTATATATGTTGAAGATAAAAATTTTATACTGATGCTTGTGCAGCAGGATCTTTAAGCCAGTATCAGAGGGATGCAAAAACCTATTTGAGAATGAGACTGAGTGGTTGCGATTATTTTAATCCCAAGGCCAATAATATCAGAATGGAGGAAAGTACAACTTTCTATTGTGAGTACAATACTATCTCCCAGGAAGTTAGTTGATATTTTCCTTTAGGATAAGAGCATATTATAGATTATGAAACCATTGAAAAATCTCCAGAGCCTTCCCACAAACTGTAAATTTTGTGAACTATCCCTGTGAATAGCATTCTTTCTGTACATACTTAACCCGGGAAAGATTAGTCATCTTTTCTAATTCTTCCCAGTCAACAATTGCAATAGTATTAATCTAAACAAGAAACATGAGACAAATCAAACAAACCTATTTTTAGCTTTCCTATTTTTATAAGGCACAGTAACAAACTTCTGCAAATTTCCAGGGACTTTTGAGAAAATTCAAACATAATTTCAGGTGTGAAAAATATCCTAAGATTCTTTTCTGTTTTTTTTTTTTTAATTAGAATCTAGTTTTGAGAAGGAAAAATCTATGGAGATGTGGTTGTTTGATCAAGACAAATTAGAGGTGGTTAAAATGGGTGAAAGTGGTCAAAAAGTACAAACTCCTAGTTATAAAATAAATAAGTCAAGGGGATATCATGGACTGTACAGTGACTATAATTAATAATACTCTATCATATTTGAAAGCTGCTAAGAGTAAAAAAATTCTCATCACAAGGAAAAACATTTGTAACTGTATTCAGTGACAGATGTTAATTCAATTTATTATGGTGAGTATTTCACAATATATATGGGGTTCAGTCCCTGAGTCAGGAAGATCCCCTGGAGAAGGAAATGGCTACCCACTCCAATGTTCTTGTCTGGAGAATTCCATGGACAAAGGAGACTGTAACCCCATAGGCTATAGTCCATGGGGTCATAAAGAGCTGAACATGACTGAGTGGCTAACACTTTACTGACCATATAAACAGTAAGTCATTATATTGTGCTCCTGAAACAAATATAAGGTTTTACATCAGTTATAAAATTTAAATCTTGGATCCCTGAAAAATAACACTTGGTTACCTATGTAGTCAAATAAGCACATTATGAAAACTTAGCTCTTTTACAAGTGAGGAAATTTTGTTCTTTAAAAACAGCAGCAGTAGAGACTCCCCTGGTGATCCAGTGGTTAAGGATCTGCCTGCCAATGCAGGGGACATGGGTCTGATCCTTGGTCCAGGAACTAAGATCTCACACACCACAAGGCAACTAAGCCCACACACCACAACTACTGAAGCCCCCATGCCCTAGAGTCTGTACTAAGCCCACATACCACAACTACAGAGTACTCCCCACTCCCTGCCACTAGAGAAAGCCTGCACACAGCAACACTCAGTACTGCCAAAAAATAATGAATAAAATAAAATCGATAAGGCTTTTTAAAAAAGAGAAAAAAACCCCAGCAAAACAAGGATATGATAATGTTGACTAAAGGCACAGTTTATTCTGTTGAGATACGAAGTTTCTGCTATTTGGGGAGAGTATCTGAGTAGTAAAGCTCTAACATCAAGTATTATATTACAGAGATAGTGAAATTCTAGTTTTGTGTTTAGTAGTATTTTCTCCTAAAGGAGTAAAATAGACTTTATTTACAAGTAATAACATTTAGGAAGTTCAGTTCAGTTCAGTTCATTTGCTTAGTTGTGTCCGACTCTTCACGACCCCATAGACCACAGCACACCAGGCCTCCCTGTCCATCACCAACTCCCAGAGTTCACTCAAACTCATGTCCATTGAGTCAGTGATGCCATCCAACCATCTCATCCTCTGTCATCCCTTTCTCCTCCTGCCCTCAATCTTTGCCAGCATGAAAGAAAGTGAAAGTGAAGTCACTCAGTCGTGTCCGACTCTTTGCGACCCCGTGGACTGTAGCCCACCAGGCTCCTCCGTCCATGGGATTCTCCAGGCAAGAATACTGGAGTGGGTTGCCAATGAGTCAGCTATTTGCATCAGGTAAACAAAGTTTTGGAGTTTCAGCCTCCAAAACATCAGTCCTTCCAGTGAACACCCAGGACAGATCTCCTTTAGGATGGACTGGTTGGATATCCTTGCAGTCCAAGGGACTCTCAAGGGACTACAATACCACAGTTCAAAAGCATCAATTCTTCTGTGCTCAGCTTTCTTTACAGTCCAACTCTCACATCTATACGTGACTACTGGAAAAACCATAGGTTTGACTAGACGGACCTTTGTTGGCAAAGTAATGTCTCTGCTTTTTAATATGCTGTCTAGGTTAGTCACAACTTTCTTTCCAAGAAGTAAGTATCTTGTAATTTCATGGCTGCAGTCATCATCTGCAGTGATTTTGGAGCCCCAAAAATAAAGTCAGCCACTGTTTCCACTGTTTCCCCATCTATTTGCCATGAAGTGATGGGACCAGATCCCATGATCTTAGTTTTCTGAATGTTGAGTTTTAGGCCAACTTTTTCACTCTCCTCTTTCACTTTCATCAAGAGGCTCTTTAGTTCTTCTTCTCTTTCTGCCATAAGGGTTGTGTCATCTGCATATCTGAGGTTATTGATATTTCTCCCGGCAATCTTGATTCCAGCTTGTGCTTCCTCCAGCCCAGCGTTTCTCATGATGTACTCTGCATATAAGTTAAATAAGCAGGGTGACGATATATAGCCTTGACGTGCTTGTTTTCCTATTTGGAACCAGTCTGTTCCATGTCCAGTTCTAACTGTTGCTTCCTGACCTCCATACAGATTTCTTAGAAGGCAGGTCAGGTGGTCTGGTATTCCCGTCTCTCTCAGAATTTTCCACAGTTTATTGTGGTCCACACAGTTAAAGGCTTTGGCATAGTCAATAAAGCAGAAATAGATGTTTTTCTGAAACCCTCTTGCTTTTTCAATCATCCAGTGGATGTTGGCAATTTGATCTCTGGTTCCTCTGCCTTTTCTAAAACCAGCTTGAACATCTGGAAGTTCATGGTTCATATATTGCTGAAGCCTGGCTTGGAGAATTTTGAGCATTACTTTACTAGCGTGTGAGATGAGTGCAGTTGTGTGGTAGTTTGACAATTAGGAAAGATCCATCCTAATCCTTAAAAACCTTCCCACCCCTCTAAATCTTATCCCAGTGCATAACTGGGTGAGCTAAAGGATGATTTGCCTCTAAAGGCTGCCCTTACTGTCCCCTCATCTCACAGGGGCCATCTGTCCTAGCAAAGAACCTCTCTTGGGCAGCTGTGCTATTAAGGAACGGGAAGTGAGCACTGACTCAGGTCAATGGTCAGTTCTGAATTTCAAGCGCAGGTCTCCCCACTAGGCCCCACTATCTGGAGCAGGAGGGACCAGGGCCTGTTCTTCTGCAGTGTAGCCCCTTCTACAATCAGAGGCTGAGAGGATGGACTAGCTGAGCCCAAAGACCTAGTCACTTCAGTGCTGGCCTCAAATATGGTTGTGATGGAGGAGTGACTTTGCTCTGAGGAAACGTCAGGAGGCAAAGTGGGAGAGGACTGACTGTCCAGGCTCCAGGCCTTCAGGGACATCTCTAATAACCTATTTGTTCACCTGGTGAAGGTCCAGGTACCGGGCTGGGTTGTGGGCCCATATCAGTGTCTCTAGAAGTTTGCCCACTGTTGGCCTAGTTCTAAAACAAGGCCCTGAAAGAGAGAGTAGTATATATGTGTATATGCATATATTTAGTAATAAAGGTTTCATAAGCACTTTTTTCCTTATTAGCTTATTGAATGTGCCCATGAAAATTGTATAAAATTTTCCAGATTTAACTCATTTAATTGGTCCTTTATAGACTGTTATAAACCAAAACAAGTAAATTCAACCCTTTCAAAACTACATTTGTCTAATCCTTCAAGTTTTGTCTTTTGCTATGTTTTTTCATGTTCTAGATCAGGATGGGCTTTTACTTTAGAAAAAAAGTACTCTACTTTTTCCTTGATAAACAAAATAATATACCCAGTTGTATTTTTTCAAAGACAGTCTGAACCACCCATATTGATTTTAACATTTAATTAAACAGTAACTCCTGTTTTACAGAGAAAACTAAAAGGTAGGTAATTCATAACAATCTATCATTCACAAGCCTTCTAGTCAACCAGCAAATCTCATGAATACATGTAATTCAATAAATTACAGGGAGAAATTTCTCTTTTTTCATCTATTTCAGTTTTATTACAGAAGCAAAAATCAATATGTTCATTAATTTAATTACAAAATATATATCCTCCCCATAGAGTAAAACAAGCAAAAGTTTATAAACTTATGTTTATGCTCAGTAATCAATGTTTCATAATCCACTTTAAATATAAATTGCCAACTACTCAAGGATCATTCAAAAATAACTCAAACTGAAATTAATACAAATATTTATTACCTGAAAATCTTGGAAATTAATTTTAAGTTTATATGCTATAAAATATGGTTACTGTTATAAAAATGTTTGTTGGAATTATCATTTAATTCAGTTGAAAGCAAATTTTCCTGTCATATTCTTAAGCAGTATATAGGAGTAATGTTAACTTACTTGATGAAGAAACCAATATATGAAGTTTAAAGTATTTATCTTAACTAGCGTTTTCATGAGAAAACAAATCTTTAAGTTTTTTAAAGTATGCTTTCTTCATATTATGTAATGATTCATTTAAGGAAAAGACCAAAAACTGTTATTACTTTTTAAAACCAAAATCACTCAACTAATCTAATTTGTTCAAATATCCATCATAATCAGTCCAAGGGACTCTGAAGAGTCTTCTCCAACACCACAGTTCAAAAGCATCAATTCTTCAGTGCTCAGCTTTCTTTAGAGTCCAACTTTCACATCCATACATGACCACTGGAAAAACCATAGTCTTGACTAGACGGACCTTTGTTGGCAAAGTAATGTCTCTGCTTTTGAATATGCTGTATAGGTTGGTCATAACTTTCCTTCCAAGGAGTAAGCGTCTTTTACTTTCATGGCTGCAGTCACCATCTGCAGTGATTTTGGAGCCCCCAAAATAAAGTCAGCCACTGTTTCCACTGTTTCCCCAACTATTTCCCATGAAGTGATGGGACCAGATGCCATGATCTTAGTTTTCTGAATGAAAACTTTAATGAGCTTTAAGCCAACTTTTTCACTCTCCTCTTTCACTTTCATCAAGAGTCTCTTTAGTTCTTCTTCACTTTCTAACACACTTATAATCATTAGAAATTCAGTTTCTCATTTGTGAATCTGATATTTTAGTCCATAAAGCACTTTTCTATCTCAGCAAATGAATCCAAACAAAGGTCCTATATTTTGAGAGACAATTATCTAGTTTATTAACACATTCTACAGTTAAGAAAGTTACTTTTCTGATCACAGGCATGCAGAAACAGAGAATTTTAAGCTTGTTTAACAATTCAGTCACAGGTCAAATGTCAACATAAAAATACAAAACCTCACTGGTTTATGTCTCAAGCAACTGTTTTTCTTTCCTGTTAGCATGAAATTTTTAATTAATTTGAGATCACTAATAAACAAAAATGACAAAGTGGATTCTGTCATCCTTCAGGCAGTGGAGAAAAGATCATTTCAAAGTGGAGCTGTGAGGGGAGGATATTAAGGGGACAAAACTAGATAGGAAAAAATGACAGAGTCATGACAGGGGACAGAGTCAGCAAAGTCACTGGGAATTCACCCTGGGAGCCAAGAAGAGATATATGTGGGCTTAGTAGCCCATAAAGTGTACACCTCTATCAACACAATTCACTTGTTTTTGCCAGTTGAGTTTTATTGGACACCTTGGTGGTTGAACTCCAAAATTGTTAAAGTCTAATTCTCAAAAGATAAAAAAATCACGATTTCATAAAAATACAAAGCAAAAGTATGTTAGGTTTTGTTATTTAATTCATTAATTAATGAGAAGAATATTAAAGATATTAAAACTGGCCCAAAGAACATTTGAAGAGCAATATGTACATGGGGAATTGAATTGAAAATTCTAGGGTAAGATAGCTGGCTTAGATACAAGAGTGGTTAATGTCTTCCAGGGTAACAGATTGTAAACTTTGCTGTATCTGTTCCCCTGGTGGAAATTATTTGCCTCTATACCATACAAAAACCTACAACCTAACTTCTGTTCCTGCTGAGTAATAAAATACCCTAGTCAATAAAAAGCCATAGCAGCAGCACCCTGAAGGAATGCCCAGTAATCTCTTTGCCTGTTTCTGTATTTTAGATAGTTTTTCTGATTGCCCATTTTCTGTTGTAAATCCCCTTCTTTTACTTTGTATAGAATTAACAAGTATTCAAGTCTTTTCTTGATCTAGACTCAACCTTTGAGTTTTAATAATTTTCCATCTTTGCTCTCTCTCTCCCAAAACTAGATTTCTATCCCAAATCCCTTGCCCATACTTTCACTAGACATCAGAGAGTTTGGCTAGGCTGTGGATGGATTCTTTTAGATCCCTCTTCTTCTCTTGGTCTCATTAGCTATAGCCAGGGGACAGCAATGGCAGTGAGTGGAGAGTGTTTCTTAGACAAGGAGCTATGAGTGGGGCCTTGCAGTGTTCAACACATGCAGTAATAATACAGCAAAATGAGAATCAATCACCTGTGAGAGGAAGACCACAGAGAGGGCAGGGCTTTTCAGATATTTAAAACTTAGGAACATGAAATTTCATAAGCAGACTCAGGGATATTCAACATCAGACACTAGTTCTTTCTGTTTCCTCTTCACCCTTTTCACATATTCTGAACCTGCCTCCTTAACTTTTCCTGACCCACACCTAATTCAAGGCCTTTCTACTAGAAAACGCCTAAGCTGTCTCTAAGGCACTTACACTTACTTTTCCTTTCACCCAGTTAATTTTTAAGTACAGGGGGCTCAGTTCTCCAGGTGCAGGTCTTCAGAGCTTAATGATGAACATCTAGAGTATGTTGGGTAAGTACTTACCTATTTCTTAGTTGTTCTGAAAGTAATAGTATCTTGGAGGAATGAATTGGAAAAATTCTGTAAAATTAAGCTCATATTATACTAAACCATTGGGAGCATAAATGTGCAGAGGTAATACATTTTAAATTCCTTGTAACTATTGTCAGTAATAGTTTAGAGACTATTAACACAAAAAGAATTTTAAAATGTAATTTACTTCTCATACTTTATTGCCCTAGTTTATAGTCTGTGTTTTGCTGTGCTTGGGCGACTTGTGACTCTTGTTCCTAGTCAGTGAAAACTTTTGCTCTCTTGGTGATTATGCAATCAAAAAGGCTTAGGAGGGAAAGATTTAGCAGTGTTTCCACTAATTTATTCCAAAGATATTTATAAGAAGTGACTTCAGAAATGGTCTTCAGGAGTAGGGAGAGAGCATAGTAGAGAAGAAAATGAAAGAAAGGTGTGTTTTGCAAGGCTTCTTTGAGTGATTCTGATGTTCTTATGTAGTTTCCTGTTGCGAACAGCCACTTGTAAATGATTGAAACAATGACTACACAGTAAATTATGTATTATATTTAAGTATTAGATCCTTAAAAATTAATCTCAAAAAATCTCTGGAAGCTTAGAAAGCCAGTAGGCCAATAAAAGAAAGTTAAAATGATGACTGGTGAGTTTAGAAAACAAGACTTGTAGTTTTAACCTCTGCTCCTAAGAAAAGACATTGATAAGTTTGGGGTTAATTCTTTGTGTTGTATCAGGTTTGTCAGTGGAAAAAGCAAGAAGATTATGATTCTTTTCAGGATCTATTTGTAAGAATTGTTATTTTCAATAAATAAATGTTTAATGTCTCTTATTCCCTTGGAGTCAGATCTTATAAGGAAGTAAACTGCTCACTATGCTTTCATAACAGACCAATCACACAGTAAGATCCCCACTTTCTGATAATTCATCTCTGCTAAGATACTCTTTAATTTTTCATTAGCTGTTTATTGAACATTCTTGGTATATGAGAGCAATTAATTCCTAATAAATGCCTATATGATTTATATGTATACTATCAAATCTTCTTCAGAGTTTTTAACAGTAATATATTAATGTCTCTAGACATGGACAATGGATTGGTTCAAAATTGGGAAAGGAGTACGTTTAAGGGTGTACTTTGTCACCCTGCTTATTTAACTTGTATGTAGAGTGTGTGTATGCCTGCTAAGTTGCTTCAGTCATGTCTGACTCTTTGCAACCCTAAGGACTATAGCCCGCCAGGCTTCTCTGTCCATAGGATTCTCTAAGCAAGTGTACTAGAGTGGGTTGCCATTTCCTCCTCCAGGGGATATTCCCAACCGAGGGATCAAACCCGCATCTCTTATGTCTCCTGCATTGGCATATGTGTTCTTTACCACTAGCCGCACCTGGGAAGCCCCCCACATGCAGAGTACATCATGCAAAATGCCAGGCTTGTTGAAGCACAAGCTGGAATTAAGATTGCTGGGAGAAATGTCAACAGTCTCATATATGCAGATGATACCACCCTAATGGCAGAAAGCAAAGAGAGACGAAAGAGCCTCTTGATGAAGGTGAAAGAGGAGAGTGAAAAAGCTGGCTTAAAATTCAGCATTCAAAAAATGAAGATCATGCATCTGGTCCCATCATTTCATGGCAAATGCAGGAGAGGGGAGGAGTGGAAACAGTGATAATTTTTATTTTCTTGGGCTCCAAAATCACTGTGGACAATGACTGCAGCCACAAAATTTTAAGACACTTGCTTATTAGAAGAAAACCCATGACAAACCTAGACAGCTATGAAAAAGCAAATCACTTTGCCAACAGCAAAGTTGCCAACACTTTGCCAAACAGCTATCACTTTGCCAACAAAGGTCCATATAGTCAAAGCTATGGTTTTTCCAATAGTCATGTATGGATATGAGAGCTGGATCATCAAGAAGGGTGTGTGCCAAAGAATTGATGCTTTTGAATTGTGGTGCTGGAGAAGTCTCTTGAGAGTCCTTTGGACTGCAAAGAGATCAAAGCAGTCATTCTTAAAGGAAAACTGAATTTCCTGAATATTCATTGAAAAGATTGATGCTGAAGCTCCAATAGTTTGGCCTCCTGATGCGAAGAGTCAATTCATTGGGAAAGACCCTGATTTTGGGAAAGATAGAAGGCAGAAGGAGAAGGGGGCAGCAGAGGATGAGATGGTTGGATGGCATCACCAACTAAATGGACATGAGTTTGAGAAAAGAGTTGGACACAACTTAACAACTGAAAAGGGCTTCCCTTGTGGCTCAGCTGGTAAAGATTCCTCCTGCAATGCAGAAGATCTGGGTTCAATCCCTGGGTTGGGAAGATCCCCTGGAGAAGGGAAAGGGTACCCACTGGGAAAGAATACCCAGTATTCTGACCTGGAGAATTCAATGGACTGTATAGCCCATGCAGTCGCAAAGAGTCAGACACAACTGAGCGACTTTCACTTCAGTTGGTGACTGAAAAACAACCATGTTTTCAAAGGGGTGAGATTTCACAGCACGATGACAAAATAATTTTGGGTGTGCAGCAGTGAACATTATTGTATGCAGTGAAAAAGGTAAAGGTGACTGAGTATAAAATTAATAAGACAGAAAACCTCACAGAATGTGATTCATACCGTGTATAGATCATAGTCTCTGAGTATGAATAATAAACTGATAAAAAGGTGAAACACTTCTTTAAGTCACAGGGCTTTCTTCATATTTTCTGAGGTTTATAATGTAGGTTGGAGAAGGCAATGGCACCCCACTCTAGTATTCTTGCCTGGAAAATCCCATGGATGGAGGAGCCTGGAAGGCTGCAGTCCATGGGATCACTGAGGGTCAGACATGACTGAGCAACTTCACTTTCACTTTTTACTTTCATGCATTGGAGAAGGAAATGGCAACCCACTCCAGTGTTCTTGCCTGGAGAATCCCAGGGACGGGGGAGCCTGGTGGGCTGTCGTCTATAGGGTCGCACAGAGTCAGACATGACTGAAGTGACTCAGCAGCAGCATAATGTAGGTTTTCCTCTACAATAATAAGTCTTTTACTTTGGGATGATTCTGGCAATCAGAGTTGGTTTGCCACATAAGGAAGAAAGCCAGGCTGATTCTCAGGTTGTGGTATTTGAGAGGTAGTGTGGTACAGAGGAGAGAATTCAGGGATAGAAATTTACAGACATGAGTACCGTTTCTATTTGGTCTCTTTAGACGAGATATGTAACTTCTCTTTAATTTCATTTCCTCTTCTATGGAGGAATACTCTCCAGCCTTCTTCACATTATTTTTCACAGCTAAAGAGAGAAAATCCACATAATAAAACCAGTAAACTGCAAAGAACCAAGTTTTAATTTGCTACATAAATATAAGGACTCTCAAGTATGAGACACCAAAAGATTCCTTGATCAAAGTACATCTCTCAAAGAGCTGAATTACAACTTTTCAGTGTGATTTTATCTTTCCAGAATGGCCTCAAAACCTTTGAAAAAGTAGCCCATTTGCTCTGTACATTATCGATATTTCTTCTCGTACATTATTAAGTGTAATGGTTGCCTATTCCGGAACTATGCTCAACTGAAGATTTGTGTTACTTTCTTCATGGCAGTCTCTGCTTTAAGGGATATAATCACATCAGAATCAAGTGTTCCTCTGGCCAGCCTTTGTAGATGGATCCAGAAGCTGAAAAGCAGCAAGGTCATGCTCCGAGTATAAACAGTGTAAATGCAGTGTAAACTCACTGCAGTGTTCCCAATTTGACAATGAAATAACAGACATTTTCTTGCCAAAACTTAACTGCTGCTTTTAAAATGTTCGCAGTGATTCACTCAAGGATCATCGGCCATACCCAGGCTGTGCAGTCTGGCCTATGTTCAAGTCCCACTTTCATCAACTGGGTAACCATCTATCTCTGTGCGTGCATGCTCAGTCATGTCTGGCTCTTTGAGACCCCCTGGACTGTAATCCGCCAGACTCTCCTGTCCACCAAGCAAGAATACTGGGTTGGGTTGCCATTTCCTAGTCCAGGGGATCTTCTCAACCCAGGGATCAAATCTTTGTCTCTTGTTTCTCAAACCCAATCCGTCATTGCAGGCAGATTCTTTACCATTGAGCCACCTAGCTTTGAAGACATTGAACCTGGGTCTCCTGCACTGCAGGCAGATTTTTTACCATCTGAGCCACCAGAGCAGCTTTTATATACCTTTGTCTATAAAATGAGGGTAGTCGTAGTCAAGTGTACCTTCAAAAGATCTGACTGAGGGGGAATAGCAAGTAGAATTAATGTAAGGGTTTTATAGGTCAGATTCAGGAATAAAACACATCACTTCTACCAGTACTTTAGCCACTACCTCCTGGACTAAGTCACCATCATTTTTTACTTTAACAATTGCAATATCCTTCTGCTTGGTCTTCCTGCTTTCAACCTTACCTCTCTAATTCCATAGAAGTCTCAGATGAACATTATAAAATATGTCAGATAACATTGCATCAGATAATGCCTTGTTACCAATTATTTATTTAAGAATCCAGTCATTGAAGCCTTTGTAGTCTTTAATGGTTGTTCTGGACTACAACATCTAGTCAGTCACTTGGGAAAGAGAAAGCACTTGGAGGATATATGGAAGGTTTTTTATGGCTTAGGCCTGGAAGAAGCACACAATATTTATACCCACATTCTGCTGGCAAAACTCAGTCACATGAACCCTCCTGGTTGAAGTGGGAGGGAGAACTGTAAGACATTCTCTGTCTGAGTAACCACTCCTCAACATTCCTCTGCCTCCTAGAATAGGAGTTGAGTCTTTGGTAGACAGCTAGTTGACTTTGCCACACTTCACCAAGAAGCGTCCAGTATAGCATCAAGAACTATTTTGTTCACTGCTATATCTTCTGAACCTAGAATAGTAGTGGCTTGTACAAAATGGAAATTCAGAAATATTTGTACAATAAATGAGATTTTCAGGATTCTGTGAGATATGAGCTTTTCCTATAAGAGCTAACACAGTGCTTGACACGTGGCACATGCCCCATGTTAGACTGTTCTGTGCTTTCAGTCATCTTCATTGCATGGACTTTTCAATAAATGGAGCTTACATATTGCCTTGCTTGTTTGCATCTCTTTCTCAGTGTCTGGGGGCTTTTTTTTTTTTTTTGATGGATTACAGCATAGGTCAACAAAACAGTTGACATAAAAGGGAGTCACAGAGTATAACTATAGTAAATAAAACATTCTACTTTAAACATCCTAAAGGTGATCTTTAAAAACCCAACAAGCTGTTTAGCTCTTTTGTACTTTTGTTGTTGTTCAATAGCTAAGTCATGTCCAACTCTTTGTGACCTCATGTTGTACTTTATGCTACATTAAAATGAAGTGAAGTCACTCAGTCGTGTCCAACTCTTTGCAACCCCGTGAACTGTAGCCCACCAGGCTCCTCTGTCCATGGGATTCTCCAGGCAAGAATACTAGAGTGGGTTGCCATTTCCTTCTAATCGAAGTCAAATCAGGTTAAACTGTTAGGGATTCCTTAAACATGACTGCAGTTAAGCAACCTTGGCTAATCAGAAATGTCATTAATTCTGTCAAAACAGAAATAAAACAAACTTATCAAGTGGGATGCCATTTTCAAGCTCTTGTCATGTTATTCACTTACTATTAAGATATTAAGAAACATATCTAATTATTATGCCTGTCTTAAATATAAATACAAAATAACCCTGAAGTGTGTTAAAGAAATATAATCATAATTTGTATATAATAAGATTAAAAGGCCTTATTTATTTGTTGCTCATTTTTATGTATATTATCTTGCAAAAAGTAAGTAAATTGTAGTAATCATTTTGATATTTGGCAAAACTAATACAATTATGTAAAGTTTAAAAATAAAATTAGAAAAAAAATTGTAGTAATCAATATGTTTCTACCTTAGTTGTTTGGAAGACAAAGGAATATTTAAAGCCAATAACCCATGAGTCAGGTTTGAATGTTTGAGTTTTAAAATAATGGTGGGGGAGAGTTCTCAATTCCTTTCTTTAGGCTTTTACTGTCCTTTGAAGACCTCTGTATGGGTACATTTCAGTGAGAAACCAAAAACTACACAGTAATTTAAACAGGCACATTTTAACATAAAGAACTATTCAGCTATTGTGTATGAGTAAGTATGTTGGAAAGAGAACTAAGAAGGATATTTTAGGATTGAGGGAGAATAATGAAGGAAGGAAAAACTTGGAAGGGTGATTCATACCTTATTGAAGAAAGTAATGAAGAAGCTCCCTGAGTTTCACTGCTCTTAGTCTCTGATAAAGTACAAACAACCTAAAGGGTTGCAGACAAGCTGAGGTTGGAAGTACATACACAGAGGAAGTGAGTTCAGAGGGAAACAAGCACCACTGTGATACATGACCTGTAACACATGATGTTTGCCTCAGAAGACCATGGAAAGTAACTTTCCAGTGGTGCAGTCAATCCAAGCCTGATGAACAAGCATGCAGATGAACAAGCATGTAAGTAAGGGGCCCTGTGGGTGCGTCTGGAACTGGGAACTAGAAAGACCTCCCTCTTCACAAGCCTAGTGAACTGTGCATGGCTTGGGCTGCAGAATCTCTAGTCTGCTGCAGAAGACAAAAGTCAGGTGGCTGGCTTGCTGGATAGCCTGCTCCACGGGCTCCCAGTGTATGTGCATACGAGGTTGAGGAGATATCACGAACAGTGATCTGGGCTGCCTTGAGCTCTTGGCTATGCCACTGCTGCCCATCTATGCTGGGCGAACATAAACAACTCACTTAAAAGATGCTTGCTCCTTGGAAGAAAAGTTATGACCAACCTAGATAGCATATTGAAAAGCAGAGACATAACTTTGCCAACAAAGGTCCATCTAGTCCAGGCTATGGTTTTTCCAGTGGTTATGCATGGATGTGAGAGTTGGACTGTGAAGAAATCTGAGCACCGAAGAATTGATGCTTTTGAACTGTGGTGTTGGAGAAGACTCTTGAGAGTCCCTTGGACTGCAAGATCCAACCAGTCCATTCTGAAGGAGATCAGCCCTGGGTGTTCTTTGGAAGGAATGATGCTGAAGCTGAAACTCCAGTACTTTGGCCACCTCATGCGAAGAGTTGACTCATTGGAAAAGACTCTGATGCTGGGAGGGATTGGTGGCAGGAGGAAAAGGGGACGAGAGAGGATGAGATGGCTGGATGGCATCACCAACTCGATGGACGTGAGTCTGAGTGAACTACGGGAGTTGGTGATGGACAGGGAGGCCTGGAGTGCTGCGATTCTTGGGGTCGCAAAGAGTCAGACATGACTGAGCGGCTGAACTACTGAACTGAACTGAATCTCACTCAGATTCTATTTTCCTGTTTGTCAAATCAGGTGATAATGGTGTTCAGCTCATGAAATTTACTTGAGGATTAAATGTGTTATCACAAGTAAAAAGCTTATTATGTTAATAACACATAATCAGTGATCATTATATATTCCTTATCTCTGACCTAGATTTACTTATCCTTCTGGCTTCCCAGGTGGCTCAGTGGGTAAAGAATCCACCTGCAGGGCAGGAGATGCAGGCAGACCCAAGTTTGATCCCTGGGTCAGGAAGAGTCTCTGAAAGAGAAAAGGGAAACCCACTCCAGTATTCTTGCCTGGAGAATCCTATGGACAGAGAGGACTGGTGAGCTACAGTCCATAGCATCGCAGTCAGACACGACTGAAGCAACTGAGCATGCACGCATGATAATAGCAAGTTATTCATTCACTATATGCTACTGAAAGCTGTGGTTTCCGTGTACTGTCCTTGGTGCTGAAACCTTCCCTTATCGACTTAACGTCCTTCAAGCCCCAGGGTGTCATCCAGAAAAACAATATGATAACAAAATAATCATCATAATGCCAATTTCAAAGGGTTGTTCTGGCAATCTAAATGAATTAAAGTGTGTGAAAGACCTTTATTTCCATATTATTGATGAAACCACAATAAATACCAGGTAAATACACTTTCTTTAGCTTTCAAACATGTTATCAGTGAAGGTTTTTATTTAGTGCCCATTTTTAATAAGAGAAGTTAAAAACTGGCAGTGGAAACATTCTAGCATGGAATTCTATATCTTTTAAATTCTTCTTAAGTGAACTTAATTCTATTTGGATAAGATGATTGCATATTCTTTTACTATAAAGAACAGTATGATTCACCTCACTTTCCCACAGAGAAAATGATTTTATACCATTATGTACCAGTGGCTTTTACATCAGCTACTCTTGTTATCTTATTATTAAAAGAAAGAACAGCTACAGATGAGCAATTTTCAAATTGAAGATTGATTTTTTTTGTATCTACTCCTAAAATTCTTTAGAACAGAATCCCCTACTCATTTACCATAGATAAGCATTTTCTAGAGTTACCTTGAAGGATATACAGGATGTAGAATTATCTATTCCCTAAACTACTAGGTCTGTAAACAAATCCCTTATCATTATACAGTGGAAATGAGAAATAGATTCAAGAGATTAGATCTGATAGACAGAGTGCTTGAAGAACTATGGACAGAGGTTCATAACATAGTACAGGAGGCAGTGATCAAAACCATCCCCAAGAAAAAGAAATGCAAAAAGGCAAAATGGTTGTCTGAGGAGGCCTTACAAATAGCTGAGAAAAGAAGAGAAGCAAAAGGCAAAGGAGAAAAGGAATTATATATCCATCTGAATGCAGAGCTCCAAAGAATAGCAAGGAGAGATAAGAAAGCCTTCTTAAGTGAACAATACAAAGAAACAGAGGAAAACAATAGACTGGAAAAAAAAAAAAAACACTAAAGATTTCTTCGAGAAAATCAAAGATACCAAGGGAACACTTCATGTAACGATAGGCACAATAAAGGACCCAGATGGTATTGACCCAATTGAAGCAGAATATATTAAGAAAAGGTGGCAAGAATATACAGAAGAACTATACAAAAAAGATCTTAATGACCCAGAAAACCATGATGGTGTGATCACTCATCTAGAGCCAGACATCTTGGAGTGTGAAGTCAAATGGGCCTTAGGAAGCATCACTATACGCAAATCTAGTGGAGGTGATGAAATTTCAGCTGAGCTATTTCAAACTCTAAAAGATGATGCTATTGAACTGCTGCACTCAATATGCCAGCAAATTTGAAAAACTCAGCAGTGGTCACAGGACTGGAAAAGGTCAATTTTCATTCCAATCCCAAAGAAAGACAATGTCAAAGAACGTTCAAACTACCACACAATTGCACTCATTTCACATGCTGGCTAGGTCATGCTCAAAATCCTCCAAGCTAGGCTTCAACAGTACGTGAATCAAGAACTTCCAGATGTTAAAGCTGGATTCAGAAAAGGCAGAGGAACCAGAGATAAACTGCCAACATCTGTTGGATCATCAAAAAAGCAAGAGAATTCCAGAAAAACATCTACTTCTGCATCATTAGCTACGCTAAAATCTTTGACTCTGGGGATCACAACAAACTGTGGAAAATTCTCAAAGAGAAGGGAATACCAGATCACCTTACCTGCCTCCTGAGAAACCTGTATGCAGGTCAAGAAGCAGCAGTCAGAACCGAACATGGAACAAAGACTGGTTTCAAATTGGGAAAGGAGTATATCAAGGCTGTATATTGTTGCCCTGTTTATTTAACTTATATGCAGAATTCATCATGCAAAATGCCTGGCTTGTTGGAGCACAAGCTGGAATCAAGATTGCCAGGAGAAATACCAAATACCTCAGACATGGTGCAGATGATACCACCTTTATGTCAGAGAGGGAAGAGGAACTAAAGAGCCTCTTGATAAAGTTGAAAGAGGGGAGTGAAAAAGATGGCTTAAAACAACATTCAAAGAACTATGATCACGGCATCCAGTCTCATCACTTCATGGCAAATAGATGGGAAAACAGAGACACACTTTGTTTTCTTTTCAAAATCACTGCAGATGGTGACTGCAGCCATGAAATTAAAAGACACTTACTCCTTGGGAGTAAAGCTATGACAAACCTAGACAGCATATTAAAAGGCAGAGACATTACCTTGCCAAAAAAGAGTCCATATAGTCAAAACCTTGGTTTTTCCAATAGTCATGTATGGATGTGAGAGCTGAACCATAAAGAAGGCTGAGCAACAAAGAATTGATGCTTTTGAACTGTGGGGTTGGAGAAGACTCTTGAGAGTCCCTTGGACTGCAAGAACATCA
Organism: Bos javanicus; assembly: GCF_032452875.1. Lineage (NCBI taxonomy): Eukaryota > Metazoa > Chordata > Mammalia > Artiodactyla > Bovidae > Bos > Bos javanicus. Next base: position 79,883,288 of record NC_083870.1, read on the forward strand.
ACCCTGAATATTGATTGGAAGGACTGATGCTAAAGCTGAAGTTCCAATACTTGGCCACCTGACGCAAAGAGCCAATTCACTGCAAATTCACTCATGTTGGGAAAGATAGAAGGCAGGAGGAGAAGGAAACAACAGAGGATGAGATGGTTGGATGACATCACTAACTCAATGGACATGAGTTTGAACAAGCTCGGGGAGATGGTGTAGGACAGGGAAGCCTGGCATGCTTCAGTCCAGTGGTCCAGAGTCAGAAATGACTGAGTGACTAAAAAACTAAAACAAACTAAAACTACTGAGATTTAAAAGAAGAAAATCAGGAAGATTTATTATTTTACAAGTCTTATATATATGAAAAAAACAAAAGTAAAATAAGACCATTATTCCATAATGTAGATAACATATTGTGACATTGTTAAGAAAACTAAAAAATAAAACATGAAAGTAGTTTTAACATTCAAACAATCCCGAGGATAGAGATTGAAAATTTTACGTTCTCTCATACATTTCCCACCAACTGCTCTTCCCAAGGAAAATCACTGGAATACTTCCTTGTTTACTTTCAGAAAAATTTATGCCAACACCAAGGTACAATTTTCCATACATATTTTTTCATTATCTGTACAAAATAAAATTATATCTATATACGAATTTTTAAAACAATAACATTGCTCTAGATTTCTTTTTTGATTCATTTTTATTTGAATTTTGTATTTGGTATTAAAGTTTCAATTTCATTCTTATATGAATATCCTGTTTCCCCAAACCATTTATTGAAAAGATTGCCCTTACCCCATTGCACATTCTTGATGCCTTTGTTGAATCTTATTGACCATGTTGCATGGATTTATTTCTAGTTTCTCTATTCTGTCCCATTGATCTATGTATCTGTTTTTATGCCAATACCATGTTTTAATTACTATGACTTTGTGATATAGTTTGTTATGAGGAAATGCATCATACTTCCTGTAGGTTTCTCTTTTGCTGATCTTTCATGCTAATGTATGGAATGAACTGTCTTGTTCCTTTTCCTAACAACATTATATTCTACTTGAAATTTATTTAAAAATAAATATATATATTTATATAATAAATATTTATAAAATAAAATTTATTTTATTTACCTAATTTCCCACTGAGAAACATTTATGATTGTGTTTTATTTTGTTATTATTAATAATATTTTGACAAATATCATTATGTATATTATTGAATTTTGTAAATATATTCATTGAGTAAATTCTTGGCAGCTAGATTCACAAGGCATATTTACGTAAAATGTTGTTTGACTATAACATTTAAAGAGGCTACAATAAAGTCCTTTTTCACCAAAAGTATGATAGCACTCTTCATGCTATCACAAGCACTGGGTCTCATCAAAGTCTGTAACTTATCCTACTATGAAAGTTGAATAAAAATTCTTATATAACATATTTTTTTGGTTGCTTATTATATACATCACTGGAAATGTAATCTTCATGAGACAGGAATTTTGACAAATGAATGAATGCAACAGCTTTAGAGAAATTGAAGAGTTAGAGATAGCTACATATCCAATAATATGATAAAGACTAAGTAAATCATGGTGTAACTAAATGATTAAACAAACACATTCATCAAAGTAAAATTAGAAGACTATTTGGTGAAAGGGAAATGTACTATCTACTAAATGAAGGAAAATAAAATAACAAAAGATTTCTGTAGAATAGAATAAAAATTCTATTAAAATTTGAAAACAAAAGTAGTTTGCAAACTAATTTATAATATATAAATTGTATTAACTTTGCAAATACATAAGAATAAAAATACTGAAAAGAAATACAGCAAAATAATAATGGTGACTACTAATTCTATTGTTGAATATTTCTGCAAAAAGATTAGTTAATGCAATTGGACAAGGTAATTATATTAGCAATATAAATGAAGCAAAAGAGAAAGGAAAACTATCTTTCCAGTATATAATAAGCAAGCAAAAAATATGTTATATAAGAATTATATAACATTTCTCTTTACCAAAAGGTAGAAGGTAGGGAATATGAACACAGTTTTCTAAAAATAATCAGTTATAACTTAAACAGCCTGGTAATGTAAGGCCTTGTCTGATGTGTTATTTGCATAGAAAACTTTTAAAAAGTGTTAAAGAGGGAACTATTTGTATAGCTGGTGGGAAGCATCTCAAGCAGGGCCAGTGCCAATGCCATAAGATGGGATTTTACTCATGTGTTCAAAAAACAAGGAGGTCAGAATGGCTGGAGTAAGTGATAAATGGACCAAATGGGTGAACAGTAGGAGGATTGGTCACAGAGTTAGTGGCCAGATATTAGTGAGCATTGGTGAAAACTAAGATTTTCAACCTGAGGGAGATGGGAAGACCTGGAGAGTTTTACACAGAGGACTGATACGACCAAACTTACATTTTTAAAAGATCACTCTGGATGCTGTATTGAGTGGACTAAAATGGGATAACAGTGGTAACAGGGAGACCAGTTAGGAGTCAGATTCTGGGTATTGAAGATTGTGTCAATTTTCTAAATAAATGATTTGATGAAAAGAGAGAAGTTAGTGATAAATTTTGGAGAAGGCAATGGCACCCTACTCCAGTACTCTTGCCTAGAAAATCCCATGGACGAAAGAGCCTGTAGGCTGCAGTCCTTGGGATCCCTGGGAGTCGGACACGACTGAGTGACTTCACTTTCACTTTTCACTTTTATGCATTGGAGAAGGAAATGGCAACCCACTCCAGTATTCTTGCTTGGAGAATCCCAGGGATGGGGGAGCCTGGTGGGCTGCTGTCTATAGGGTCACACAGAGTCAGACACGACTGAAGCAACCTTAGCAGCAGCAGCAGCAACAGTGATAAATTTGAGGGCTAGACCTTAACTGCTGAAAAAATAGTGCTGTCATTTAATGAGACTGGGAGTAGCAAGGTGGGAGGATCATATGGTCAGGTTTTGTTCTGTTAAAATTGACATGCAAATTAAACTCCCAAGCTGAGTAGCCAGTTGGATATTTGAGCCTGGAATTCGTGAGACTAGTCTGGCATAAAGAAATACTTCAAAAGTCACCAGCATTAACATGGTGGTGTTAATTAACATTAACACCACATTAACATTAACATGATATTTAAAACCAGTAGGATGGAAAAAATAACCTTGGAAGAAAGCATAGATAGAAAAGAAAAAATGTGTTCAGACTGAGTCTCCAGGTAATGCAATATTTAGAAGTCAGGAGATGAGGAGAATTGAGTAAAAGAGACCTGCATGACCACTGAAGTAGGAAGAAAACCACAAAGAAGGATTATTTCTGAAGCTAAGGTGGAATGCTGCTACTGCTGCTAAGTCACTTCAGTCGTGTCCGACTCTATGCAACCCCAGAGATGGCAGCCCACCAGGCTCCCCTGTCCCTGGGATTCTCCAGGCAAGAACACTGGAGTGGGTTGCCATTTCCTTCTCCAATGCATGAAAGCGAAAAGTGAAAGTGAAGTCGCTCGGTTGTATCCGACTCCTAGCGACCCCATGGACTGTAGCCCACCAGACTCCTCCATCCATGGGATTTGCCAGGCAAGAGTACTGGAGTGGGTTGCCATTGCCTTCTCCTAAGGTGGAATAAGTGGTTCAAAAAGGAGTGATTAACTGTATCAGATGCTTCCTGCCCAGCTTAAATAAGCTGAAGACTAAGAATTGCTCTTCGCTCTAGAGACAGCAGTCACTGATGATTTTTATAAAAGCTGTTTCTGTGGAGTGGAAAGAAGTGCCCATTGGAGGGAAATCAAAAGCAAATATGGAAAACAAGAACAGCAGATGTGACAGAAGAGAAGGAGAGGATGATATATAGATTAAAGGCACTGATGGGAAGTAAAAAGCTGAGTGTAAAATGGTAGAATTACCAGGTAATAAGAGCCCCCTTGTGGCTGCAAGTCATAAAATTAAACTGAGAGTAGTCAGTCACCAAACTTTTTATGTTTCTCCAGTCAGTTCAGCAGCTCGAATACAAAGATGGAATACCTGGAGAAGTTGCTTTAACCAGAATTTTATTTGAGCCACTTGAGTGCAGCAGAGGAAGAAAAAGTCAGGAGAATACCTATATGCAGCAACATTGAATAGAACAGAGTGAGGAAGGAATTAGGCCATGAAAAGGACCAGGTGGATTGTAGGTCCTGGAGGGGTTTATGAATTGTTAGAATAGAGTTATCTTAACTCTCACAGTCTTTCTAAGACTATCTTAGAGGAAATTAATTGTAAAGACAAAAAGGATGTTCAAAGAATTGGGATGCTCAGAACTGAGACTAAGCTCTTGGGCAGCATGATGGAGTCTAGAAGATAACCATGGAAATGGATATCTCAGCTGGGATGGAGATAGAAACCACTGGAGGAGAAAAGGTTTAGTAACTGAGAGGTCAGGGTTTTGAAAGAATTGTCAATACAGATATTGAAGTCATTAAGATTCAATGCAAGAGCAGTGCTTGAGATACTGGTAATGAGTCAGGAGATCAAATCTTTAAGAGGAAGAGAGAATAATTCACAATCTTTAAAAAATTGCACAAAAAGTGATAGCGGATAGTAAATTCTACTTAAATAGGTTTAAAACTGGGGATGGGAGTGGTTAAGAAGATATCAAGGAGAAAATTACTATATTTGCAAGAATAGCCTTGTATACAAGATTATTTCCTTAAGATATACTTCTGAATTATAAAAGGCTATGAACATCTCTAGTTCCAATTGCCAAACTATCCTCTAGAAATGTGGCATCAATTTACAATTTCACAACAGTATATATGAATGTCCTTTTCAGGCTTCCCTGGTGGTCCAGTGGTTAAGAATCTGCCTTGTAATGCAAGGTACACTGGTTCGATCCCTGGTCCAGGAAGAGCCCACGTGCAGCAGAGTGGTGAAGCCCCTGGACCACAACTACTGATCTCATGCTCTAGAGCCCACAAGCCTTATTTACCGAAGGCCACAAGAGAAGCCACCACAATGAGAAGCCCAAGCACTGCAAGGAAAAGTAGCACCTGCTTGCCACAGCTAGAGAAAGTCCGCATGCAGCAATAAAGACTGGTCACAAACAAAAAATATAATAAATGAATAAATCTTAAAGAAAAGAATGTCCTTTTTCAGTATCTTACCTAACACTGAAAATGATCAGTTTAAAACTCCTTACATGTATATGTATGGCCGAGTCCCTTTGCTGTTTACGTAAAACTATTACAACATTGTTAACCTGCTGCTGCTGCTGCTGCTAAGTCCCTTCAGTCGTGTCCGACTCTGTGCAACCCCATAGACAGCAGCCCACCAGGCTCCCCCGTCCCTGGGATTCTCCAGGCAAGAATACTGGAGTGGGTTGCCATTTCCTTCTCCAATGCGTGAAGGTAAAAAGTGAAAGTGAAGTCGTGCCAGACTCTTAGTGACCCTATGGACTGCAGCCTACCAGGCTCCTCCGTCCATGGGATTTTCCAGGCAAGAGTACTGGAGTGGGGTGCCACTGCCTTCTCCAGTTAATCTGCTATACCCCACTACAAAATAAAAAGTTTAAAAAAAAACTCTTTGCAAATTTTAGCAAGAATTACATCAAACTGTTGCTTTCTTCTCATTTCATTCTTTAAATTAACATCTAGTGAGTGCTCACTATCTGTCAGATATTGTATTAGACTCTGAATTTATCCCTGCTCTCATAGAGGTTTTAATCTCACCAGAAAGATTTTAAACAAGCAACTAATTAGTTACGATTGTGTCAACTGTAGGGAAAGAAGAGTACAGGTATTCCTTGGGAGTACCAGTATAATAGGTGGTACCTACCCAGTCTTCCTACTTTTGCATTCCAGTCCCCTATGATGAAAAGGACATCTTTTTTGGGTGTTAGTTCTAAAAGGTCTTGTAGGTCTTCATAGAACCATTCAACTTCAGCTTCTTCAGCGTTACTGGTTGGGGCATAGACTTGGATTACTGTGATATTGAATGGTTTGCCTTGGAAATGAACAGAGATCATTCTGTCGTTTTTGAGATTGCATCCAAGTACTGCATTTCAGACTCTTTTGTTGACCATGATGGCCACTCCATTTCTTCTGAGGGATTCTTGCCCGCAGTAGTAGATATAATGGTCATCTGAGTTAAATTCACCCATTCCAGTCCATTTTAGTTCGCTGATTCCTAGAATGTCGACATTCACTCTTGCCATCTCTTGTTTGACCACTTCTAATTTGCCTTGATTCGTGGACCTGACATTCCAGGTTCCTATGCAATATTGCTCTTTACAGCATCGGACCTTGCTTCTATCACCAGTCACATCCACAGCTGGGTATTGTTTTTGCTTTGGCTCCATCCCTTCATTCTTTCTGGAGTTATTTCTTCACTGATCTCCAGTAGCATATTGGGCACCTACTGACCTGGGGAGTTTCTCTTTCAGTATCCTATCATTTTGCTTTTCATACTGTTCATGGGGTTCTCAAGGCAAGAATACTGAAGTGGCTTGCCATTCCCTTCTCCAGTGGACCACATTCTGTCAAATCTCTCCACCATGACCCGCCCTTCTTGGGTTGTCCCACGGGCATGGCTCCAAGAAACACCTGGAGTAACAGGCAAATTTGGCCTTGGAATACGGAATGAAGCAGGGCAAAAACTAATAGAGTTTTGCCAAGAAAATTCACTGGTCATAACAAACACCCTCTTCCAACAACACAAGAGAATACTCTATACATGGACATCACCAGGTGGTCAACACCAATATCAGATTGATTATATTCTTTGCAGCCAGAGATGGAGAAGCTCTATACAGTCAGCAAAAACAAGACCAGGAGCTGACTGTGGCTCAGACCATGAACTCCTTATTGCCAAATTCAGACTTAAACTGAAGAAAGTAGGGAAAACCACTAGACCATTCAGGTATGACCTAAGTCAAATCCCTTATGATTATACAGTGGAAGTGAGAAATAGATTTAAGGGCCTAGATCTGATAGATAGAGTGCCTGATGAACTATGGAATGAGGTTTGTGACATTGTACAGGAGACATGGATCAAGACCATCCCCATGGAAAAGAAATGCAAAAAAGCAAAATGGCTGTCTGAGGAGGCCTTACAAATAGCTGTGAAAAGAAGAAAAGCAAAAAGCAAAGGAGAAAAGGAAAGATATAAACATCTGAATGCAGAGTTCCAAAGAATAGCAAGAAGAGATAAGAAAGCCTTCTTCAGTGATCAATGCAAAGAAATAGAGGAAAACAACAGAATGGGAAGGACTAGGGATCTCTTCAAGAAAATCAGAGATACCAAAGGAACATTTCATGCAAAGATGAGCTCGATAAAGGACAGAAATGGTATGGACCTAACAGAAGCAGAAGATATTAAGAAGAGATGGCAAGAATACACAGAAGAACTGTACAAAAAAGATCTCCCAGATAATCATGAAGGTGTGGTCACTGACCTAGAGCCAGACATCCTGGAATGTGAAGTCAAGTGGGCCTTAGAAAGCATCACTACGAACAAAGCTAGTGGAGGTGATGGGATTCCAGTTGATCTATTCCAAATCCTGAAAGATGATGCTGTGAAAGTGCTGCACTCAATACGCCAGCAAATTTGGAAAACTCAGCAGTGGCCACAGGACTGGAAAAGGTCAGTTTTCATTCCAATCCCAAAGAAAGGCAATGTCAAAGAATGCTCAAACTACCGCACAATTGCACTCATCTCACACACTAGTAAAGTAATGCTCAAAATTCTCCAAGCCAGGCTTCAGAAATATGTGAACCGTGAACTTCCTGATGTTCAAGCTGGTTTTAGAAAAGGCAGAGGAACCAAAGATCAAATTGCCAACATCCACTGGATCATGGAAAAAGCTAGAGAGTTCCAGAAAAACATCTATTTCTGCTTTATTGACTATGCCAAAGCCTTTGACTGTGTGGATCACAAGAAACTGTGGGAAATTCTGAAAAAGATGGGAATACCAGACCACTTGATCTGCCTCTTGAGAAATCTGTATGCAGGTCAGGAAGCAACAGTTAGAACTGGACATGGAACAACAGACTGGTTCCAAATAGGAAAACAAGCACGTCAAGTCTGTATATTGTCACCCTGTTCATTTAACTTATATGCAGAGTACATCATGAGAAACGCTGGGCTGGAAGGAACACAAACTAGAATCAAGATTGCTGGGAGAAATATCAATAACCTCAGATATGCAGATGACACCACCCTTATGGCAGAAAGTGAAGAGGAACACAAAAGCCTCTTGATGAAAGTGAAAGTGGAGAGTGAAAAAGTTGGCTTAAAGTTCAACATTCAGAAAACGAAGATCATGGCATCTGGTCCCACCACTTAATGGGAAATAGATGGGGAAACAGTGGAAACAGTGTCAGACTTTATTTTTCTGGGCTCCAAAATCACTACAGATGGTGACTGCAGCCATGAAATTAAAAGACGCTTACTCCTTGGAAGGAAAGTTATGACCAACCTAGACAGCATGTTCAAAAGCAGAGACATTACTTTGCCAACAAAGGTTCATCTCGTCAAGGCTATGGTTTTTCCTGTGGTCATGTATGGATGTGAGAGTTGGACTGTGAAGAAGGCTGAGTGCCGAAGAATTGATGCTTTTGAACTGTGGTGTTGGAGAAGACTCTTGAGAGTCCCTTGGACTGCAAGGAGATCCAACCAGTCCATTCTGAAGGAGATCAGCCCTGGGATTTCTTTGGAGGGAATGATGCTAAAGCTGAAACTCCAGTACTTTGGCCACCTCATGCAAAGAGTTGACTCATTGGAAAAGACTCTGATGCTGGGAGGGATTGGGGGCAGGAGGAGAAGGGGACGACAGAGGATGAGATGGCTGGATGGCATCACTGACTTGATGGACGTGAGTCTGAGTGAACTCTGGGAGTTGGTGATGGACAGGGAGGCCTGGCGTGCTGCGATTCATGGGGTCTCAAGGAGTTGGACACAACTGAGTGACTGATCTGATCTGATCTGACCCAGTCTTCAGGGCATTAAACTGAGTCTTGGTGGTTAGTGTGAGTTAGTAAGACATTGCAAAAATTGTTTTTGACAGTTTTTTCCCGTCATTTATAGATTTTATGATTATTTGTTTTTCACACTTTTAATTGAAATTGCATCTGCTTTTACACAGGCAGTGTATAATTTTAGATGGCTTTTCTCATGGCATGTCTTTGAACACAACACTAGTGGAACGTTGCCTTTGAGACAACTATTCTTTACATAATACTGTACCCTTTTCTCCTCTCCTCTTCTCACATCCTGGTAACAGACCCTAGTTTCCTGGCCTGGGAGGTGGGTATACGGCCAGAAGTAGGAGAAAAAAGTTAATATCTAGAGAGAAATAGGAGATGTTTAGATGGAAAAGAAGAAAGGGAGTACAAGAGTGAGAGCAAGGAAGAGAGAAGACAGGTAATCCAACAGTCAAGTCCCTGCATGCACCCCACACCAGGGTTCCTGCCAGCCTGGCCCTTCTTAGGTGACCCAAGACAGTCCTGATTGATCAGTCCTATGAGACTAATCAGTCTCATCCATTAGCAACAGGCAGAGTGCCTTGTTGAATATATTAGTATTTTATTATTATTTGTGCTTTTGTGTGTTTTAATCTTTGTTGGGGTATAGTTGATTTATAGTGTTGTGTTAGTTTCTGCTATGTATATACACATAAGCACTCTCTTTTAGATTCTTTTCCATATAGGTCGTTACAGAGTATTGAGTAGGGTTCCCTGTGCTCTACAGGAGTTCCTTGTTAGCTATCTATTTCACATATAGTAGTGTGTATATGTCAATCCCAATCTCCCAATTTATCCCTCCCCCCTCATACCCCTGGTAACCAAAAGACTGTTTTCTAAATCTGTGACTCTGTTTCTGTTTTGTAAATAAGTTCATTTGGACCATTTTTTTAGATTCCACATAATGGAAATACAGGATGTTTGAAATGATATTTGCCTTTGTCTGACTTACTTCACTCAGTATAACAATCTCTAAGTCCATCCATGTCGCTGCAAATGAACATTTCTTATTTAATTTAGTACCTGACACACAGTAGGAACTTAATGATGGATTCACGAATTGAATTGAACATGAATTAATGAATTGATTGAATGAATGATTCAACAACAACAGTTTTTAAATAGTATACAGAAAGCATAGGGGTTTTTTAGTGGTGATGTTTTGTTTTGTTTGCAACACTGCAAAGATCTTCAACTGGTATTGTCTGCATAGCTTCAGAAAAGTAAGACAAGAATTGGTTTGGAAATACTAAGTTCATCCAGGCTGGATGTTTTAATTGGATTTCCAAGGATGAGATATATTTCAGTTTACTTTTATTTAATAAATGTCCTATCGTAATGTTTCTTCCGGAAGCCTTCTTCCCGGTGGTTTCTTTTTCCATCCCACGTACTGATGTGCTAGTAAACTCTATTTCCCTTCTTATTGTTGGGTGAACCAGCTACAATTAGGGAGTGCAAAGAAGGAACAGGAAGAGCCATCATTTCCCCTGTGCCTGGGAATGTACTTTTGCTGCTGTCTGTGCTCAGATATAACTGTAAATGAAGATCACTCACACAAACAAAGGGGAAGGAGGGCAAATAACAGTGTGTCCTCTGTTACACAAGGCTAAAGCTGGGGTGTAAAGACTAAGTGGAGTCAGAAACGAGCCTGGCAGAAATGAAATGTTTCTTTATTCACCACCTTCAAACAAGGAGGAAATGATCTTTCACCTGTATTACTAGTGTTTGGTCCCCAAAATTTGTTTAGGACACTGTTTTTGTTGTTGTTTCATCCCTAAGTTGTATCTGACTCTTTGCAACCCCATGGACTGCAGCCTGCCAGGGTCCTTTGTCCATGAGATTTTCCAGGCAAGAACTGGAGTGGGTTGCCCTTTCCTTCTCCAGGGGATCTTCCTGACCCAAGGGTCAAAGCAGAGTCTCCTGCCTTGGCAGGGAGATTCTTTACCACTGAGCCACCTGGGAAGCCCTGTTTAGAACATGAAACACCTTAAAATGATAGGAAAAGATACCCTTTTTCATTGCAATAGAACATGCACTTGACTTTAATGTTTAAAAAAATAATAAAATAAAAGGTAAAATCCTTGAAGTTTCTCCTAAGTTCTACTTCTATGATGCCACCATAAAACTGATACTATAAACTTTGCATACACAGTTTTCCAAGTACTTTTCAAACCATTCATTTATTTTATCTCAACATGTAGTACAATGGGTAAGTCACAACGTCTTGAATCAGAAAGTTTGCTATGCATGGACAATTCATTAAATCTCTCCAAGCATGTTTGCTCTTCTATAAAGAGAGGATAGGAATACCTACCCATCTGACAGGTAAAGAAAATGAACAAGAAGAGTAAGTGACTTGTCCATGGTCATATCAGAAGGCTGGCAGATATAGACCCTGGAACTCAGTTCTTTTGTCTTGTTTAGGATTCCTTAAAGGATATTGCAAATAGATACTGTTTTATATATAAGTACATAAGAAAATTTGGAAATTTTTGTATTCTGTAGAAGTTTTTAAAAGAATAATGGCATTAAATTTGTAACATGATACAGACCAATTATAAAAAAAATAGAGGGAATTTTTTACAATATCTGAGCCACATTCCTCTACCCATTGGGATGAATGTCATACTCAGTAGCTCTTGTGCCTATGTACAGGGACAGATTAAAGATCAGAACTTTTGCTTTTGTATGTCAACATTTCAAAGACCCAAAGCTGAAAACAATACATGAGAGGTACTCCTATATCCTATAGAAGCATAGAACTCTAAGGGTTTCTGGTTTCAACTTCTTACTTCCTTTTTTTCTAAATTTTTGAGGGATCTTAAAACAGTCTGTGTCACTAATTCTAAATTGATTTTCCTATTAATCTTCAGATTTGATTCTTTCATTTCAAAAGTTTTTTTTTTTCATTAATGCTTGAAGATCTTTTCTGCTTCTTTATTGGCATCTCTGCTTCAAAAAGACCAAGTGCAACAATGTTTTGTCATCTTTTTTCTTTACTTCTAAATATCTCTAAAACTGCCTTAAATTCTTCATGTTTTTTCTCTTCAATGTGATCATTTCCTCCCTTTTCTCTATATCAGTAATTTGAATATGAGTCATATACACTCTGTTCTTGGTGTTTCCCATTTATTTACTCATTATGTAATGGTTTTATTTTGGTAACACTTTTTTTTTTCTCATTTCTGCAATTTCTTGTGCCATCTTATTCTGTTGATTTATCAGAACTCTCATTTTACCAAATGTGTGCTTTTATTAATCCTTTTGTAGCAAAAAATGGTCACAGGTGACTGCCTCTGACCCTGGAGTAATATGCTTTCCAATCTCAGCTATCCGTTTTTCTTTTTCATGTTCCATTCCTCTAAACTTCCAATTTATAAATTGTTTGCATGGTTGCCACACAATTTTTTCACATATATCCAATGCTAATGTTGACTACTCTGAGCATGTATTTCATTTTTCTGATATTCTATTAACAAATTCTCTAAAATTATCTTCCTATCTTATCCAAACTGTGGTTTGAGAATAGGGAATGGGTTTCATGAAATACCAAGATGGTTTAGTGCAGTTTTTGTAATATGGTCTTAGTTTTGTTCTCTCTTTTGGCATTCTGTCAACTATCTCTTATCATTATTTACTTGACATGAGGGCATATAATCTATTCACCAGGGGTATCTTCAGGCCTTTTGGTATTACCACCATTTAATAGGAAGCTTTTACACTTCATCAGAGTTAGCATATGCTAGTTATTAACTTCGGAGAAGGCAATGGCACCCCACTCCAGTACTTTTGCCTGGAAAATCCCATGGACGGAGGAGCCTGGTAGACTGCAGTTCATGGGGTCGCTAGAGTCGGACACGACTGAGCGAGTTCACTTTCACTTTTCACTTTCATGCATTGGAGAAGGAAATGGCAACCCACTCCAGTGTTCTTGCCTGGAGAATCCCAGGGACGGGAAGCCTGGTTGGCTGCCGTCTATGGGGTCGCACAGAGTCAGACACAACTGAAGCAACGCAGCAGCAGCAGCAGCAGTTATTAACTTTGCCTATTTTCTCCCTGTCCTTGAAGTTAATTCTATTCTATCCAAGACAAGAGAGGAAAAATAAAAGATCAGAATTTGACTGACCTCTTTTCTTTCAGTAGAACTGATTTTATGGAATTGGGGCCAGCCAGATCAGGAGCCAACAAAACAAGGCTCAGGTCTTCTTTCTTTCTATGGCTCCATATATTTTTAAATGTTATATTATTCCTATTTACCTGTTAGATTTTTTTGCTAATTCCTATTTTCTATTTGTTTTACTGCTCTTTCCCCTCATTCGATTAATAATTAAGAAGGAAATTATGTGACTCATCTTCATGCTCTCGTATTTACCCAGGTGTTATTAGTGAAAAATAAGACTCTCCTATGTTCATGGTGTTTTTATATTTCATTCATTCAACATGCAATATCTATCTATGAAACACTTACTTTGTGCCAAGTAATGCAGCTATACTCCCACAGGCCAGAAAAGAAAAAATTTCCATGATACAAAATTTGCATGATATTTTTCTCCAACCTCTCCAAGCTACAACAGCTAGTACTTTTGATTTTATCACTTTAGCAACTTACAAACTTTTCAAGCTCCATAGTTAATCATCTGTATCCCAAATCTACATCACCAGATTACTGCTATTCTCTTATCTCCTTCAAAAGCTTTGACAAAATAAGAATGATCTCTGTACCAGAAAGAAAGCTGTTAGTTCTCAAAACTGTAGAACTGAGACCACAAATAACAATAGTTGGTATAGGCCTCAGAGATACAGATTGATATCCAAGTGCAGGTTACCCAAAAAGGACGAGAGAGAAATCCTACTTTATTAACTAAGTGTTTGCCATTTAGTTGCTAAGTCATTTCCTACTCTTTTGCAACCCCATGGACTGTAGCCCGCCAGGCTGCTCTGTCCATGGAATTTTCCAGGCAAGAATACTTGAGTGGGTTGCCATTTCCTTCTCCAAGGGATCTCCCTGACCCAGGGATAAAACCCACATCTTCTGCATTCTTTACCACTGAGATACCAGGGATAACTAAGTAGTTATCTGTAAACTATCTCCAAGATTTTCAGCTTTCAGAGGAGTCCTTTTCCCGTCTGCAAACAACCATGGGTAAGAACAAGGAGCAGCTGAGATTACAGACTTCCTTATCCACTAAAGCCTAATCTACCTTGAGTATTTAGCAAAGAAGGGATGTTACAACCATTAGTTCTCATTCTTGAATGTGCAAAGAGGGCTGTCAAGACTGAATGTGACTGACAATCTCTTCCATTCCTATTGAGCAGATCAGGGGACTATCTAATATAATAGTACTTTCCAGATTGAGTACTGCCAAGCATGTAGCTGGGTATGTGCCCAGGGTGCACAAGTAGAATATTTTGGTGGAGCAGGTAAACACATGGCATTTGTTCTCTAATCGGAACTACAAATTTCTGTGTAATAACACCCCAATATTAGTTAAAGCATTCCTTTGCAGTAACTATAACCTGTTATACTCTGTTATACAGTGAAACTAAATCACAGGTTGGAATGAGCCCCACACCTCTCCTCAAAAGATTGCTTTATACATGAAAGTTAAACTTTAGATTGCTTTATATGTTCATGGTAAAATTTAAATACATATTAAACTACTTGCTTTGTCACTTTGGATGGTATTCTACATTTTGTGGAATTATTCCAACTAAACAAGTATGGAAATTGATGTATTTGTGTAATTTATACTGAGGTGTAGTGAAGGCTCTCCTTGATACTGTAATCTAGGGAAAAATAGCTTTGGTCTCTCAAAGAATGTAACATGATTTTTTTTATTTTTAAAATGTAAGTCAGCCAAATATAATGCTTTTTATAGCCAGACCCAGCGGGCCGCGCCACTGCCCCCTGTCCGCTCCGGCGGCCTGGGACCCGGCTCCATACATGACTACTGGAAAAACCATAGTTTTGACTAGATGGACCTTTGTTGGCAAATAATGTCTCTGCTTTTGAATATGCTGAGGTTGGTCATAACTTTTCTTCCAAGGAGCAAGTGTCTTTTATTTTCATGGCTGCAGTCATCATCTGTAGCAATTTTGGAACCCCCCAAAATTAAGTCTATCACAGTTTCCATTGTTTCCCCATCTATTTGCCATGAAGTGATGGGACCAGATGCCATGATCTTAGTTTTCTGAATTTTGAGTTTTAAGCCAACTTTTTCACTCTCGTCTTTCACTTTCATCAAGAGGCTCTTTAGTTCCTCTTCACTTTCTGGCATAAGTGTGGTATCATCTGCATATCTGAAGTTATTGATATTTCTCCCAGTCATCTTGGTTCCAGCTTGAGCTTCATTCAGTCCAGCATTTCTCATGATGTACTCTGCATATAAGTTAAATAAGCAGGATGACAATATACAGCCTTGATGTACTCCTTTCCTGATTTGGAACCAGTCTGTTGTTCCATGTCCATTTGTAACTGCTGCTTCTTGACCTACATACAGATTTCTCAGGAGGCAGTTCGAGTGGTCTGGTATTCCCATCTCTTGATAAATTTTCCACAGTTTGTTGTGATCCACACAGTCAAAGGCTTTGGCATAGTCAATAAAGCAGAAGTAGATGTTTTACTGGAACTCTCTCCCTTTTTTGATGACCCAGCAGATGTTGGCAATTTGATCTGTGGTTCCTCTGCCTTTTCTAAAACCAGCTAGAACATCTGGAAGTTCACGATTCACATACTGTTGAAGCCTGGCTTGGAGAATTTTGAGCATTACTTTGCTAACATGGGAGATGAGTGCAATTATGTGGTAGTCTGAACATTCTTTGGCACTGCCTTTCTTTTGGATTGGAATGAAAACTGACCTTTTCCAGTTCTGTGGACACTGCTGAGTTTTCCAAATTTGCTGGCATATTGAGTGCAGCTCTTTCACAGCATCATCCTTTAGGATTTGAAATAGCTTAACCTGAATTCCTTTATCTCCACTGGCTTTGTTCGTAGTGATGTTTCCTAAGGCCCACTTGATTTTGCATTTCAGGATGTCTGGCTCTAGGTGAGTGATCACACCATCATGGTTATCTGGGTCATGAGGATCCTTTTTGGATAGTTCTTCTGTGTATTCTTGCCACCTCTTCTTAATATCTTCTGCTTCTCTTAAGTCCAAACCATTTCTGTCCTTTATTGTGCCCATCTTTGCATGAAATGTTCCCTTGGTATCTCTAATTTTCTTGAAGAGATCTCTAGGCTTTCCTATTTTATTGTTTTCCTCTATTTCTTTGCACTTGTCACTGAGGAAAGCTTTCTTATCTCTCCTTGCTATACTTTGGAACTCTGCATTCAAATGGGCATGTTTCCTCTTCTCCTTTGCTTTTTGCTTCTCTTCTTTTTATAGCTGTTTGTAAGGCCTCCTCAGACAACCATTTTTTCTTTTTGCATTTCTTTTTCTTAGGGATGGTCTTGATCACTGCCTCCTGTACAATATCACGAACCTCTGTCCCTCTGTCCACAGTTCTTCAGTCACTCTGTCTATCAGATCTAATCTCTTGAATCCATTTTTCACTTCCACTGTATAATCATAAGGAATTTGATTTAGATCATACCTGAATGGTCTAGTGGTTTTCCCTACTTTCTTCAATTAAAGTCTGAATTTAGCATAAGGAGTTCATGATCTGAGCCACAGTCAGCTGTTGGTCTTGTTTTTGCTGACTGCATAAAGCTTCTCCATCTTTGGCTGCAAAGAATATAATCAATCTGATTTTGGTATTAGCTATCTGGTGATGTCCATGTGTAGAGTCTTCTCTTGTGTTGTTGGAAGAGGGTGTTTGTTATGATCAGTGCGTTCTCTTGGCAAAGCTCTATTAGCCTTTGCCCTGCTTCATTCTGTACTCTAAGGCAAAATTTTCCTGTTACTTCAGCTATTTCTTGACTTCCTACTTTTGCATTTGAGTCCCCTAAAATTAAAGGGACATCTTTTTTGGGT